>NC_056726.1:1032744198-1032849198 GCF_019279795.1 Protopterus annectens | reverse complement strand
AAGAAGACAGAAGATTTTCCATCCAGTGTCAGTGGTAGCCCTGTCTGTGTAGGTTGGGGAAAGACACTGGAGATTTCTACATGTAGTTGTTTTATTGGCCAGAGGGCTTATTAATCAGCTTACCCTGTTTTTAGTGCCTTTATCAATTTTGTGCAATTGAGTATCTCTTGGCTGATTTCTACAAACTAAAGCACTTTTATTGAATAATCACACTTTTATAAGCTGTTTAAAGTACACTGCTCTTCTCTTGAATTACTTATCACCTTTCCTTATGTTTAAGTTCATTTGTGGTAGCATTTGACTCTTGATACTCTTTTACTGTACTTTTACATTAGGTGGACTGGGATTATTTATCCAGTGGCAGTCGGTATTTGCCTGGTTTATCTGAGTTGGGAAGCACACAAAAAAGGCTATAACTGACCCCCATACTAACATCACATAAGTCCCATTCTTATACTTCACCGCTGTTACTGATCCCCATACTATCACATTAAGTCTCATTCTTATACTTCACTGATGTTACTGACCCCCATACTAACATCGCATAAGTCCTATTCTTATACTTCTCCGATGTTACTGACCCACATACTAATATAGCATAAGTTCCAGTCTTAAACTTCACCGCTGTTACTGAACCACATACTAACATCACATAAGTCCTAAAAGATGGAATGACTTAAAACTATCCTTCTTATTCAAAATAGCTATAGTTAAGATGAATATTCTTTCTAAATTTTATATATAGATATATATATATATATATTCATGACCTCTCAGGTGATCGTGCGCAACAAATTCTTTAAGAAACTACACACATTCTTAACTAAATTTATATGGTTTCCCAAATCTGTAAGAATATCATACTATAAATTAACGCCACTAAATATGGGACTCAACCTTCCAAATTTTGAACTATATTACAATATCATTACGAGTCACAGAATAATAAAAATCGCTGAACACAAACCAGCAGACAACATATGGACACCCACATGGACAAAAATATACCATAACCAAGTTAAATCAATCAAATTTAACCCTAAAGCACTTCCTTTTCTTTTTAAAAAAGAACTAATAATGCTTAAGATTACTGACCAAATAAAGCATTTCATCACCAACATTCAAAATTTGTTCAGGACTTTAAATCTATATGATGATATGGAAATCCTATAACCCCTTCACCTTAATCCAAACCCGAAACTCAACAACACAGTGATTAACGTTAATAAATTTCCATTGCTAAAAGATAAAAGAATCTCTGACCTTATGCCATATTGTGAATCCACCATCACAGAAACAAGAACCCGCCTCAGTCTTCCTAAAAACTACACAATTATTCTCAGACAGATTACAGAACTATGCTATTGTTTCCTATCTATTAGTAATATAACAAATAAGGGCATAGAGACATGTAAATCCCTTTGGAAACTAATGTTAACAAGAGATAAAATTATATCAAATACTTACAAAATGATAACTGCTATCAAATATCAAAACATGTTTTTTTCCAGTTACTGACTTAAAATGAAGCCCTCAATTTCTGAACAACAGATAAAACAGTCAGAGACAACTTACAAAATACTCCCTATGAACAAAATGCTAAACACACCACTTATGATCATGAATAATGCCTATTGTACATCCAAGACTTTATACAAATTTAACCCCTCGTTCAACACAAGTTGCCCCTACTGTGATCCCCAAATTGCAGATTTACTCCATCTATTTTGGAGCTGTAAATGTGTTTACACGTTATGGAATCTATTAATGTTACAACTTCAAAAGATGGGATAAGAAAAATCCACCCTGACATGGGAATTCAAAATACTCCATATCCCTCCCCCAAATATTCCAACACAACAAAACCATATCCCAGTTACCCTCTCTTTATTAATGAAACTTTACATCGCATCCAAGTGGATGGACTGACTTGCAATTTCATGGAGAGATTTTAAGCAAATGGCTACAAAGCACCTCTTGGCATACAAAATTGTGATATACAATAGTAAAAAACAGTCTTTCTTACTAGAATCTGGGAGAAACTGTTTAATTTTATACTTTTCCAGTAACCACTATGATCTTTTTCCCCCTTACTAAATTGTTTTTTTCTTTAAATCAAATGCCAGTATGCCCCCCTTTCTTATTTTTTATTTTATTCCATTTACCATCTATGCTAAGCTCACATTTATTTGTTCTTTTTCCTTTCTATAACAGAATTAATTGAATGACACTGATGTAAATAAGTGCAACATAGTTCTTTATTCTTGATTTTTGTGAGAAGTCCAATGTCATTTTTGCACCTGCATTATTATGATCTATTTGTATTTCTTGGCTTTGTTTTTTCATGTTGACTGTTAAACTAAAAATCAAAGTTTTTTGAAACAATAAAACATCTCATATAAGTCCCATTCTTATACTACACTGCTGTTGCACTAACACTCATGTGAGTCATAGGTTCACAGGTAGGTGCAAGGCTATTGGCCCTAGGGCCTATATAAGCCTAGCCAAAGAGGTACCCTGGCCTTTGCTCCCCAAGAAAATTATTTTCCTGTGCCCCTGTCGAGCAGAGCCACAGAAGTGATCCCTGGGGTGAATTTCCTATTTCCCATCCAATCATCAAGATTTTTCTTGAAGAGTGCTAATGAGGAGCTCTGTTTGACATGAATTGGTAGTCTGTTTCAGAGTATGGGAAATCTCCGGGACAGGAATGTATCCCTCCAGCGTGTTCTGTTTATTGTGGTGACAAGGTTTAGGTCCCTACAGCGTGTAACTTGGAGGGATTGGGATTTCTTTAAGTGGAGCATGTCCAACAGCTCTGGGTTTGACATAGCTTTGTATGTTAGGCAGAGATTGCCTCTGAGTAGGCGATATGCGACAGAGTAAAGCTGAAGTTTTTTGAGACGGTCTGCGTAGGTCATCTGTTTGTGGACAGTAATCCTCTTTGTGAGGTATTTTTGTGACCTTTCCAGTTGTTGTAGATGTCTTGTGAGGTACATACCAAAAGGAGCATTGTACTCTATAATGGGTCTAATGAATAATGAGTAGAGGGGAACAATGATATCTTTTTTTCTGGATGAGAAACCTTTTGTGATGAGTTGTACCACATAGAAGGATGTCCTGACCACTGTGGCCATGTTATTATCAAAGTAGAGACTACTGTCCACCTGTGTCCCAAGGTCTCTTATCACACTTTCTGTGTTAGCTAGACTACCACCTATGTGGTAGTTCATTGGTACATAGTTTTTACCAAATGGGATGACAACACACTTTTTGGCTTCAGGCCATGGCTTTGACACCAGGTATCTGTCTCAGTGAGGCCCTTTTATAGGATGTCCACATTGTTAGGAGTTTCGATTATGGCTCCTAGTTTGCAGTCATCTGCAGACTTCATTAGCCAAAGACCTCCTGTGTTAGCCTGTCCTTCAGAGAAGTAGATACCCAACAGGAGAGGACTCTGGACTGTACCCTGTGGTACTCCACTTGTCACTGGTCTGAAGTTGGATTTGGAGTCTGCTACTTTCACAGTGTGGGTTCTGTCCATGAGCCAGTTGGTATCCCATCTTGTGACATGGGGATTTATACCTAGTTTAGTGAGTTTATCGGTGCCATGATGGTGCAGCATCCCAAAGACATGCTGTAGGTGGATTGGACACGTGTGTGTGTGTGTGTGTGTGTGTGTGTGTGTGTGTGTGTGTGATCATGAGCGGACAGGTGATCTGCTGTGGCAACCCCTAACCAGGAAAAGCTGAAAGAAGAAGAAGAAGTGAGTTTATCTATAATTCCAGAGTGGGGGATGATGTCGAAAGCCTTGGTGAGATCTAGATAGGCTGTGTGAACCACCTTACCCTCGTCTACAGCTTTGGTGATCGCTTCAAAGAAATAGTTTAGGAGACTTTATATTATACTTCCTAGAAAGGAAAAACAAAAAAAAAGAATATTATTATCTTGTAAAAATATTATTTATGCTCACTGAAAATGTTTTTTTCCACCATCATGTATGCAACTTGCTTATATTTTTATATTTTCTATACTCATTGAAAATGCATTTTTCTACTATCATGTATGTAATTGCTTATCTTGTTACCATCACTATCTTTTGTCTAATACTTGTCAGGGCTCCACTGAAAACGTGTGTCAGGGCCAGTCGGACACTACCTTGTAAACAAATGTAAATAAATAAATTAATAAATACATAAATAAGTGTAGCCATTTTATTGGCCATAGGGCTCATCAGTCAGTTTTCTGTATTTCCAATGCTGGTATAAATTTGACACATTGCAGAGAGCTGCTAGCCATGCCAGTACTTTGTAGAGATGAAAACATCTATAAATATTGCTTATTTCCATTATATGTGAACATTTAATGTGTTATTGTTTTTTTGTGCACTTCTTTAAAGTTTAACTTTGCATTTTCAAACTGTTTTAAGGGCTGTTCTGTAATGAAATAATTGTATCTAGTGTTTCTTGGTTAGTATTAGGGATCTATTTTTGGTTGCTAAACACTTTGCCTCCAGAAGGTCAAAGTCTGCAGTCTTGTGGCAGGAGAGGGATGATTTCACCTAAGTGAGTTGGGAATTGCTGGTGGAAAGCTCATTATGTACATACCTGATTGGGGCATACTTAGTGTAAAATTTGTCTTTTTCTGATTGCATATAAGCCTCAAGTTTTTGCAGGTCTTGACTCATACATCCTGAGCTGCTTGTCTCTTGGCAATGACAACAGAGAATTTGAGCGATTTTGCTAACATCTGAAGCCAACCCTGGCAAGCCAAATCAAATTAAGTATCATTTTGCACTTGCATTGCTTATTTTTGTAAAACTGTGAAAGTTTGCTGTGCTATTTATTTGTTTATTTATTTTTCACTTCCTTAAATCTTAAAGTTACATTTTTAAACTGCTGTTCTGCACTGAAATGCATTGCATTTAGTTTTCCTTAGTTAGTATTAGGCATCTTTTTTGTGGTACCTTAACACTAGGGCTGCAAACCAGTCATTTCACATTAAAAGGGTCAAAGCTTTTACTCTTGTGGCAGAAGAGGGCTGATTTCACCTATCTGAGCCAGGGATTTCTGGTGGAAAGTTCACTCTGTGCTTTCTTCATTAGCTTTAGGGTATAGTTAATGTAAAACTTGTTTTTTTCTGACTGCATATAAGCCTTGCATTTGCATGAAGCTGCTCTTTGTTCAGTGGCAGTTACTTGTGCCTTGTATGTACACAATCACTAGAAGTTGAAATTTCCCTATAAAACCACCTTGGAACTTTACCTCAGTTCTGCTTTACTCCCAGTGTATCAAATGTGTGTGGTAAGCAGCAGCATTTACATATTTAGTTAGGATTATTTAGGTCTACTTCACCCCATTATAGCACCCAGGACTATCGCTGCTCACAGACCATCTGGTTTGGACACTGGGCAGCACCACTGATTAGGTTAGCTGCAGATTACACCAAGCAAGAAACCACGAGTGCCTCTGTCTTTATAGTATTGTTTGTTATATATCCTTATATTTCTATTACGTCTGTTCCTGTTGTATTGTTTTTGTTTCTGCTGTAAAAACTTTCAAATTTGTATCTGTTTTTTTATTGTATTTATTTTTAGTATCTTATTTTGATTTCTATTTTTAGTATTTTTAAATTATTATTAGTCTTCCTTCTGTAAACTATAATTCTTATAGTATGAGCCTGAGTATCGAAATTCCATGCAGTGACACGCACTTTTTCCTCTGTGTTAATCTGTATGACAATAAAGTTTACTTTGACTTTGACTTTGACTTTGACTTTCTCTTGTCCAGTTACAAACATCCTCCACTCCTATCTCTTGCAAGTACACACCATAACCTGTAAACATGGATGGGCACTTTCCTACTGTCTCTGCATCCAGTTTGGTGGACATGGGCATTCTGAGGCAATGTACCAATTGCCGTATGTACATTGACACAAACTTAATTCTCAAACAGACAAATACAGTATGTGAGAGATGTAGTTACACTTTGACACTAGAGGCTATACTCTTACATACAGACACAAAAAAACAACAGAATTGTTGTCCATGACTCACACACATCACTCACCACACCCACAAAGGACCACACACATAGACCCACGTCTAACTTACCCAAACCTCAATGGCCTCTCAGGCACAGCCCTCAGAAACACTTTATGCACATGAACAAGACAATTTCAATCACAACACATAAAGTCACATCTCATTGTGTCACGGCTGCCAAGCCCATAATGTGAAACTCTTTGTAACCCAATATTTAGGTCATAGGAGACTCCATTGTGAGACACACTGATGTCCCTCTTACCAGGCTGAATAAGAGGAAGGTTACAGTTATTTGATTTTAGGGGTCAGGATCTGCCAGATCATGCAAGCTCTATGGTCATTTATCCCTAAGTACTAGTAAGACTCAGTCATAGGCCATGTGGGCATAAATGACCTGAGACTTTCTTGGACTATATGAAAACAGGCATGCTGAGCTCACAGAATATGTGTCGCAGGCAGGTATGACCTTAGCAGTGGCCAGCATTCTACCATCTCTAAGGATGTTGCCACAATACCAGCAGAAAATAATCAACTTTAAAAATTGGCTTAGCTACTGATGTCATTTCAAAGGGGTTCAATACTTGCCAGCCTGGGAGGACCAGTTGACAGGCCATGCTGTTTTGCCTGGGATGGTCTTCATCTGTCACCTCTAGCCTTTTGGGTATTGGCCTAAACATTATCCAGCCCTATAGTCCCTTTTTTTAGGCATTTCCAAACAGACAAACCTACCAACATAACTAAAGCTACTTGGGACAAGGTAAAGGTGTTACTGCTCAATGCTAGGAGTCTCAACAAGAAACTTCACTCCCTAGAAGATCTCCCCAACATGGAGAATGCTGACATCTGTTTAGTTACTGGTAGTGCATGGCTATAACACCTTTCTTATGGTCTGATCACTCACTAAACATAAAAGAGCAAAAGGGTGGACGTGTATCTATCTACATAAAGGATAAGCACACCTCAAGGCTGGTCAGACAATATCACATGCTTGTGCCACACCACATCCAGCTAACCATGGGGAAAATTCCATTACCATATTCTTACCATATTCTTGCTAGTTAAAGGTGCCCCAGTATGAACCAGGAGACCTATATATCATACCTGAACATACTAGACTTACCCACCATCCAGCCCAATGCCATAGTCATATTCCAAAGATAAGGATAACCATAAGACATTTTTCAGTTATGTCCGCAATCTTAAGGGCAACACCCAGCAATGTGCAGAACTGATTGTAGATGGCATCACCTATGCTCAGCTAGAAGATACAGCAAATCAGTTGGCTGACAAATACAGCTCAAATTTCATCTCCCCTTCACCCCCAGTTCTCCCCAAGAAATACTCTTCAGCATCCGACTGCCAATTATTACCAAAGAACATGTTGTCACTGTGTTCTCTAGAGTTAAAAACATGGCTTTATTGGGGCCTGATGATATACCAGTTTGCCTCTTAAACAGCTTAAGCCAGGACTGATCAGGCCCATTAGGATCTCTGTTTAATCATAGCCTTGAGACTGGCCTTGTCTCAATAGAGAGGAGAACAGCAATGATCATCCCTTTGCTTAAAGGAGGACCAACAACTGACCTGGGAAATTACAGACCCATAAGTTTGACTAGTTTTTTTATATAAGGCCATGGAAAGAATAATTGAGGACCTGATAAATAATGACATAGGAAAGCTCCAAACACTGTCCACTACCCAATTTGCATTTGTCAAAAGCAGGTCATGCCTACTGAATCTGGTGGAGAAACTCACTAAGGCCATGGATGAGGGTAAAACAGTACATAGTTCATAGGTTCATAGGTTCATACTAGGCTATCTGCCCTGGGGCAATTATAAGCCTAGCCCGATTCTGTATGGCTTACGCCACCCCTTGATTTGAGTATACTGTGCCCTTTTTAAGGTTTAGTTTACTGTGCCTCTGTCTAATAGTGACACGGGAGTAATCCCTGGGACAAACCTATGATCCCCCATCCACCTATCGAGATTCACCTTGAAGAGATTCAGTGAGGTGCTCTGCCTCACATGAACTGGAATTCTATTCCAGAGCGAAGGGAGCCTCTGGGTTATGAACCTGTCCCTCCAGCAAGTTCTATTTATTTCTGTGCTGAGGTTCAAGTCCCTCAGTGTGGCTCTAAGGGATTTAGATTTACTGAGGTGGAGCATGTCTATTAATTCTGGATTTGACATAGCTTTGTATGTCAGGCATAGATCACCTTGAAGTAGGCGGTATGCAACTGAGTAGAGCTGGAGTTTTTTAACCAGCAGCATATGGCATCTGTTTGAGACCCTTGATCCTCTTGGTGAGATACTTTTGGGGTCTTTCTAATTGCTGCAGGTGTCGGGTAAGGTACATCCCAAAAGGGCATTGTATTCTACGATGGGCCTGATGAGGATGAATAAAGGCATGATTACCTCTCTTGATCTAGATGTGAAACCCTTCGTGATGAGGTGGGCTATGTAGAAGGTCTTTCTAACCACTTTGGCAATGTGGTTTTCAAAGTAGAGATTGCTATCAACTTGGGTCCCCAGGTCCCTAATAACTTTCTCTGTACTTAATGGGTTTCGCCTATGTGGTAATTTGTGGCACATTGTTTTTGCCAAAGGGTATGACTATACATTTTTTGGCATTTAGCTTTAAACCATGGCACTGGCACCAGTTATCTGTCTCTGTGAGACCTTTTTGAAGGATGTTTGTGTCAGCTGGAGAGTTGATTATGGCACCCAGTTTGCAGTCGAACTTGGTGAGCCATAGTCCTCCCACGTTTGCCTGTACCTTGGAAAAGTATATACTGAACAAGAGTGGTCCCAGGACAGAACCCTGTGGGATGCCACTTGTGACCAGGTTCGAGTCGGACATGGCTCCAGCGACTCTCACTCTGTGGGTTCTGTCTTTGAGCCAGTTTGCGACCCATCTTGTGACATAGGGGTTTATATTTAAGCTGGATAGCTTATCTATGATGCCCGAGTGGGGTATTGTGTCAAATGCCTTTGCAAGGTCCAGATAGGCTGTGTGGACCACCTTCCCTTCATCTATGGCTTTGGTGACTGTTTCAAAAAAGTCAACCAGGTTCAAAAGGCAGGATCTTCCCTTGACAAAGCCGAACTGGGTAGGATCTAGTGTCTGTAGGTCCCCAATGTCTTTGTTTATGAGCTCCATGATGATCCTCTCCATAGCCTTGCAGACTAAGCTAGTCAGGCTTATGGGGCAATAGTTTCCAGGGTCCGTAGAGGCTCCACCTTTGTGGAGTGGGACCACTGTTGCTGTACGCCATTCTGTGGGCACATATCCTGTAGTGAGGCTGAGATTGTATAGCTGTTTTATTTGAGGGATTAGTTCCTCTTGGTGTTCATGTAGGATGCAACCTGGGATGCCATCTGGTCCCATGGAAGCAGTGTTTTTTGCTTTGGAGAGGGCAGCCTTCACCTGAGCATCAGAGATGTTTGGGAGGCAGCCCTCTGCCGGGATAGATACTTGCTCTTTTGGGGGGTGAGGGGGTGGAGAAGTTTGCACTGAACCTGTCTGCCAGGATATTGGCGATGTCTGTGGGTTCAGTGTATTTTTTGTCATTTAGAATCAACTCAGAACAAGTCTGGGAGTTGCAGCCCAGGTTTCTAACATAACTGAAAAAAGCCTTATGATTGTCTTTGGTGTCCTGTGCAATTTTTCTCTCGAAGCTGGCCTTGGAGGATTTTATGAGTGATCGTAATTTTTTGCTAGTACTGATCAGAGATGCCTTCCCTATTAGGGATTTTGCTCTATCATGTAGTAGCTTCCTCCTTCTGTTGTACAGTTTATTTATGGCAGGGGTCCACCAGACTGGTCGCCTGCCTTTGGATGATTGGGTCTTGGTTTTGTTTGGGATAGCATGATCCATGCATTCCTGGAGATGTCCGTAGAATGCGTTTATATAGGATTCTACAGTTTGGGCCATAGTTTCCACTGGCCCTGGGGCCTTGAAGGATTCCACTTCGGTTTTGAGAAGTGAGAAGTTCGCTTTTGAGAAGTTTTTCACTGTGGTTTTCTGGGCTGGGGGTGGGGTCGGGATTTGGACATCCAGTGAAATTAATTTATTGTCTGATCTTACCAATGAGGGATATACTTCTGGTGTGGAGCATAGAGTCCCCATGTTGGTAATGATCAGGTCTAGTATGTTGCCCCTCTTGTGGGAGTGGTGACTAGTTGTTCCATAGCATTTGAGTTTATAATTTCCAGGAACCTTTGGGCTAAGGTGCTGGGGCTTGAGTAGTGCTCCCAGTCAATGTTTGGGTAGTTGAAGTCGCCCAATATAATGGTGTTCGGAGAGATATTCATGTTCTCCAATGTTTTCAGGAAAGCCGAGTGGGATTCCTGACTTTGAGAGGGTGGTCTGTAGGATGCTATAAACTGAAAAGCAGTCTTGCCCACTGTTAGTTGCACATGGATGGTCTCCGATGCGCCGTGCAATGCCACTAACCTGGAGGTGTGGATATCCTTGATAAATATGGAAACTCCCCTCCTTTTGTGGTTTGGTCCGGTTTTGGGGCGAAAAGCATGATATGAGGTATAGCCTGGTAGTGCTGGGGTGCTCTCTGGAGCCTTGAACCAGGTTTCTGTCACTGCACAGATATTGATGTTCTCCATACTGAGGAGAACTTTGCATCTTGAGGTTAAGACTTCTGGCATTTAGCAGCATTACCCTTAGTTTCTTGTTCCTTGTGCTGTCTATGGGGTGGGTTTGACTTTTGAGCCTTGCTTAAAAAGGCACTATGGGGTGGCAAGAGCCTTTGCCAATATCCAAAGCCCAGTGGTGACAGGTGCAAGCCGTCCTAGCGAAGCAACGTGGCTTGTCGAGCATGTCATCCCAGGCTGACAGACACTGGATCCCCTTTGAATGACACCAAAATTTTAGCCAGTTGTTAAAATCGATCATTTTGTCTTTGTACTGTGGCATCATTCTAGGTGAGGGTAAGATGCTGCTCAAGGTCAGGGTCATACCAGCCTGGGCTACATGATCAGAGAGCTCCTCTATGTCTCTTTTCATGTAGTCCAGGAGGTATGCCTCAAGTCATTCACACCAGCATGTACAATGACTGAGTCATATTTGTATTTGCTTTGGAGTGACCTGAGTGCTTGCATTATGTGGCGGATCCTAGCACCCGACAGGCAGCTCACCGTGACCTTCTCTTTATTCAGCCTGGTGGGGGCGTCAGTGTGTCTGACAATAGAGTCACCTATTACAGGAGTATCAGGTGTGTTATTCAGCCTTAAGGGCTGTGGCTGTTTGGCACACTGACTTTGTGAGTTATGTGTTGTGAGTGTTTTGTTTTGAGGTAGTGTTTGCTTGGATGTCTGCTTTGGAGGTCTCTGTTGCTTAGGTAGATTTTTATTTAGAGCCTCTGAGTATGTTTTTGTGTATTTATGTGTTTGGTTCGCTGATGTGGTGGGACTATGTGATACTGGAATTGTGTTGTGTAAGGTTACCTTCTCCTCCTGACTGGTTAAACCAGTTTTGAGATGAGAGAGCTCAGCCTCCAGTTTGGCTAAATAGTTGCATCTCTCACATATTGTTTGGAGGAGGAGAGGGTTGTCCGTGTACATGAGACAGTTGTAACATTGCCTCAAAATTCCCAGATTCACCAGCTGGACTGGAGAGGAAACCATTGACTGACCTTTGGACATGCTAGAGTAATATAGGGAAACTGAATTTAAGATGGACCAATAGAGGACAGGGTAATCATAGAGAGTATAAGAGTAAGTAGTGCTTATGTTTTAATAGTGCTAGCTTGTAGGATTACTTAATTGGACCAGTGAAGGGCCTTAGAATGAAAATATGGTGTTTAAATTGAGAGATAGAGGAGTTCTAAGGGAAAAAGTGAAGAGCAGACTTTGTGGAGCCAGGAATAGTTTAAACCCAATTAGGCTGCACTGCCCGCTGTTACACTATGCTCAAGAGGGTTTTAAGAGAGGAAGATAAAGGAGTTTTGGAATTGACCCAAAATGGCCAATAAAACTACAGTTTCAAGTCAGTAACCACTCCCACAGGGGCAGGCAGGCTGCTCAATTGTTTTCACTGCCACTGATCAACAGAGAGACTTCCCTTTTGCCCAAGCAAAAAATGGCCTCACAGAAACTTACAAACAGTTCAAGAAAAGCAAGCCTGTAACTGAACTTTTTTTAAATCTCAGAAAAGTGGGAAAAAAGCAAGATTTTTTTTTTTTTTTTTTTTTCAGAGATAGCAGAGGTTCACAAGTATCAACAAGTTATAACAGTGCAGTAAATGACCCCAAACAAGAGTGCTAGGCCAAAGACAGATAAAATGCAAGTTTTGAGAAAAACAATTTTAAAAATAAGTGCAAACAGGAAATTCAGTAAACAGCTCTAGGTTGTGCTCTAAATACAGTTACTAATGCAGAAATCAAGTTTAACAAGCCAGAAAATGCTCAAAATAGGCGGCTATGCAGAAAAACTTAGCAAATAAACAGAGGAAAAATACTTAAAATCTCAAAAGTGGCTCCTTTCTTCTCTCAGCATTTTCTCCTCTTGGTGGGTGCTTCACCAACAGCCAACAAGCCTGAAAAGACGCAAAAACCATGAGGCAACCAGGTTTTAAGAGAGGAAGATGAAGGAGTTTTGGGATTGACCCAAAATGGCAAATAAAACTACAGTTTCAAGTCAGTAACCACTCCCACAGGGGCAGGCAGGCTGCTCAATGTTTTTCACTGCCACTGATCAACAGAGAGACTTCCCTTTAGCCCAAGCAAAAAATGGCCTCACTATCTACCTACCTTGACCTGGCCAAGACATATGACATAATTCTCCACTCAGGTATTATAAGTAAACTCACAACACTGGACATAAATCCCCAAGTCATTACATAGATAGCCAATTGGCTCATAGGCAGGACACAGGTGGTTAAAGTTGGTGAATACAGATCCAGAAAAAGGCCAGTTACTAGTGGTGTGCCACAGGGTGCAGTGCTCAGACCACTCCTGTTTGGAATATACTTCTCTGAGGTCAAAGCTAATGTTGAAGGCCTCTGGATGACAAAGTTTGCTGATGACTGCAAGCTGCGGGCAATCATTGAATCCACCAACAATGTACATGTCCTTCAGGAGGGTCTAGATAAGACAAATGATTGATGCCAGAACCATGGCCAAAAATAAATGTAAAAAAATGTATTATCATACACTTTGGGAAGTCAAATACCCCTGCAAATTACATCATCTATAACATACCCCTAAGAGTAGACTTAGAGGTGAGAGATCTAGGTACATAGATACATAGTAGGCTGAAAGTTGACTGCCATATGCCCACAATGCTATGGAAGTCCTTCCATGTGGCATGACTTATAAGTAATGATATGACGGGTCTATATTAGATAAATGAACTTTTGAAAGTTCAACTGTCATATAGTCGACACCATATGATTGAACTTTCCAAAGTTTGAATATCTAATAAAAAAAAAATACACAAAACACCTACCTGAACATTTTAAGAAGGGGACAAGCCCCCCTTACCCCCCACACCCCCCCACTCTTTAACTATACCAACTCCAAGATCATACTACAGTGCAGAAAAGGGATATCTTCCCATTCTGTGCTGTACGGAGATCGCCATTGCAATATTCAAACATTCAAAAATCCAATCATATGGTGTCAACCATATGACACTCGGAATTTTGAATGTTCGAACATTCAATATAGACCCTGATATGGCATATAGAACCAAGAAAATTATAGTCCTGCTGTACTCAGCCCTCACTAGACCAATGATCGTGTAGAATGCACCATTTGCCATGTACTTCACTAGGCACTTACAGCAGCTGGAGTGACCTCAGAGGTTCTTCACAAGGAAAACACAAGGTGTAAATAACATGTCCTCTGTGGGTAGACTAAAAGCCCTATCCCTTTACTCTGTCTCCTACTAACTATTAAAATGTGACCTGTGCCTGACTTACAAGGCACTGACAGATCCAGCCTTGATGGATCTGCTGTACATCCACAAGTCAAACAGCATGTGGTTCACCCAATCTAGAGATCTAAACTTAGTCAGTGACTCAAACAAAACCTGCTGGAGAGACAGATATGTGTCTCAGAGATTGTTCCTTTTCTGGAACAATCTTCTTATTCATATTAAGCAGAGCCCTTTCCTGTCCCTCTTCAAACCCAATTGGATCAATGGATGGGGAAGTGAAAATTCACACCTGGGGTAGCGTCTATGTCCGTTATGGACAGTGGCAATCTGTAAGATACTCAAGCCATAGGCATGAACCCATGCCATCCTCTTGCCCCTATGGGCCATATATTGGGTAAAATTGGATTATACAGGTTATGCTTGTAAGGATCCTTAAGCCATTAGCCTAATAATCTCTTATGAACCTATGAACCTATAATGCATTTAATGCATTCTCTATATCCAAAAGCTGAGACTTCTGTCCATCTATCACAGACTTTAACATTTCAGTCTCTTTCATAGTGCTATGAAATAGTTTAATTTGGAAATTATCTGTTTTCAGTTTGAATCCTTGTAGTGAGGATACAGCTTGCTGGAAGACTTTCTTCAGAGATGAATTGCACTAGGATAGCTATGAAGCACTCACTGTTTTGTATATTAAACAGGCTATTGAAAGAGATACTCAGGCAGGAAAACTAACTTATACAAACTTTTTTTTATAGGAGCATTGATGATCATGAACAAAATATTTCTGTTTCAGGCTTGTTCCCGTCTATTTCCTTAATATACCCACACACATGTATACATGGGTGTCTGGCACTAAACAAAAAAACACATTTTCGAATGGCGTATGATCGAAAAAAAAAATGCTTGAATATCAGCTGATTAAAAATTAAACAAAACAAAGAAAAACAAGATTTTTGCACCCCAAATCCCAATCCTCACGCTAATTCTATGTACCAGATCTGACATCATAATGCAGTGGAGGAAGGGTGACATCCCTGATTCCCACTGTACCACAAATATTGCACTAAGGAGTGCTGGCATTCATCAGTCAAATGTCTCTAACTGATTGTCCCGGCATTCTGAATGTTCGATATTCTGAATGTTTGACTAACTGTCTGCTTCCCATTTATATATATTTCTTGTCTATAAAACAAAAAAATATTACATATATACACGATTGAGATAACTATGAAAAATAAATTTTAATAAGTTTATAATGTTTACAAGCATCCACTATGAATAACGTAGCCTCGTGAATGACAGAATGACAACCATATGCTTAGTCATTAGTGACCTACATGGAATAGTTGTTGTAGCCCAGAATACATCATGCATGTAACACAGAATATATCACACATGTAAAATACACGCACGCACACACACACACACACACACACACACACACACACACACACACACACACACACACACACACACACACACACACACACACACACACACACACACACATATAGGGTCTATATCACATTATCAAAAATCCACACTATCAAACACCAGACCTTGGAATCTCGAAATGTGATATACTCGAATGCTCAGAAGGGCAAATTTTTTTGAAGGGAAAAAATTTGCTGTTCCGAGAAAATACACAAACAATACAAGCACACCAAAATAAATAATCCACACATACACACTTCACAAAACCCTACACTAAACCATACATACACTACTATCTATCCACTTACCTTAACCCAACCCAAACCCTAAGGTCTGTAACTAATGCACACTCACCTTACCCGGTCCCTAACCCTAACATCCCTAACTATCACACACTCACCTTACCTGCTCCCTAACGCTAAGGTCCCTAACTATCGTACACTCACCTTACCCGCTCCCTAACCCTAAGGTCCTTAACTATCGCACACTCACCTTACTCACTCCCTAACCCTAAGGTCCCTACTATCGCACACTCACCTTACCTGCTCCCTAACCCTAAGGTCCGTAACTAATGCACCCTCACCTTACCCGTTCCGTAACCCTAACGTCCCTAACTATCAAACACTCACCTTACCCACTACCTAACCCTAAGGTCCCTAACTACTGCACACTCACCTTACCCGCTCCCTAACCCTAAGGTCCCTAACTATCGCGCACTCACCTTACCCGCTCTCTGACCCTAAGGTCCCTAACTATTGCACACTCACCTTATTCGCTCCCTAACCCTAAGGTCCCTAACTAACACACACTCACCTTAACTCAGTCCGTTCGCACACTTACCTTAACTCAGTCCATCACCTTCACACCACAGTCAAGGAAATAGCGAAGCCGCAGAAACGGCCCACTGAATACTTTCCCTAGGAAAGTATTCGGTGTTCTGCAGCTTCGCTATTTTAAGCATTCGCGGAATAGGTCGATATTAGAACATTCAAAGTTTTAAAACTTTGATGTTCTGATATAGACCCATAGATATATAGATAGATAGATAATAGATAGATAGATAGATAGATAGATAGATAGATAGATAGATAGATAGATAGATATAGCTATATAAATGTGTGTTATGCACATATGGAGGCATATCCTATAGAACTACACAACAACAAAGGGAGATCATTAGACAATACTTAAATAGCACAGATGTGTGGACTAAACCCACAGATACAAAACAATCAATGTTACAATTAGGCAAGGCTCAAAAGACAAACCCACCTCCAGAGGTATCACAAGGGATAAGAAACTAAGAGTAATGCTACTCAACGCCAGAAGTCTAAACCTCAAGATGCACTTTCGAAACTCTCCTTAGCATGGAGAACATCAATATCTGTGCAGTAACAGAAACCTGGTTCAAGGCTCCTGAGAGCACCCCAGCACTACCAGGTTATACCTCATACCATGCTTTTTGGCCCCAAAACTTGGGCCGAACCACTAAAGGAGGGGAAGTATCAATATTCGTCAAAGATACCCACACCTCCAGGTTGGTGGCACAGCACGAAGCATCAGAGACTATCCATGTGCAACTAACAGTGGGTAAAACTGCCTTCCAGTTTATAGCCTGCTACAGACCACCCTCCCAAACCCAGGAACCCCACTCGGCCTTCCTGAGAACACTGGAAAATATGAAGGTCTCTCCAAACACCATTATATTGGGTGACTTCAACTACCCAAACATAGACTGGGAGCATTACTCTAGCTCCAACACCCTAGCCCAAAGGTTCCTAGAATTTATAAACTCAAATGCTATGGAACAACTTGTTACCACTCCCACAAGAGGGGAAAACATACTGGACCTGATCATCACCAACATGGGGGCTCCAGACCAGAAGTGTATCCCTCACTGGTAAGATCAGACCATAAACTAATCTCACTGGATATTCACATCCCAACCTCACCCCCTGCCCAGAAAACCACAGTGAAAAACTTCTCTAAAGCAAATTTCACATTCCTCAAAACCGAGGTGGAATCCATCAATGCCCCCGGGCCTGTGGAAAATACGGCCCAGACCGCAGAATCCTTTATAAACGCATTCTATGAACACCTTCAGGAATGCATGGATCATGCAATCCCAAATAAAACCAAGACCCAATCCTCCAAAGGCAGGCATCCTGTCTGGTGGACCCCAGCCCTAAACAAACTATACAATAGAAGGAGAAAGCTACTACATGATAGAGCAAAATCCCAAAAAGGGAAGACATCTGTGATCAGTATTAGCAAAAAACTATGGGTACTCATAAAATCGTCTAAGGCCAGCTTTGAGAGAAAAATTGAACAGGACACTAAGGATAATAACAAAGCTTTCTTTAGTTATGTTAGGAACCTGGGTGGGAATTCCCAGATATGCTCAGAATTAGTCCAAAATGACAAAAAATACACCGAAACCACAGACATTGCCAACATTCTAGCTGACAGGTTCAGCGCAAACCCCCCCCCCCTCCTCACCAAAAGGGCAAATATCTATCCCAGCAGAGTGCTGCCCCACTGACATCTCAGATGCTCAGGTAAGAGCCGCCCTCTCCAAAGCAAAAAACACAGCATCAATGGGACCAGGCGGTGTCCCGGCTGCCCTACATGAACTCCAAGAAGAGCTAAACCCAAACATAAAACTACTGTTCAATCTCAGCCTTACTACAGGATATGTACCCAAAGAGTGGCGTACAGCAACAGTGGTCCCTCTCCACAAAGGTGGTGCCTCAATGGATCCTGGAAACTATCGCCCCATAAGCCTGACTAGCTTGGTCTGCAAAGCTATGGAAAGGATCATCATGGACCTCATAAATAAAGATATTGGGGACCTACAGACACTGGATCCTACCCAGTTCGGCTTTGTTAATGGCAGATCCTGCCTCTTAAACCTGGTCAATTTCTTTGAAATAGTCACCAAGGCCATTGACGTGGGGAAGGTGGTCCACACAGCCTACCTGGACCTCGCAAAAGCCTTCTATACAATACCCCACTCGGGCATTATAGATAAGCTCACCAGCTTAAATATAAACCCCTATGTCACTAGATGGGTTGCAAACTGGCTCAAGGACAGAACCCACATGGTTAGAATTGCTGGAGCCATGTCAGACTCCAAACCAGTTACAAGTGGTGTCCCACAAGGCTCAGTCCTGGGACCTCTCTTGTTCGTTATGTATTTCTCGGAGGTACAGGCCAACACAGAAGGACTGTGGCTAACCAAGTTCGCAGATGACTGCAAGCTAGGCACCATAATCGACTCTCCAGCCGACACAAGCATCCTACAAAAGGGCCTCATAGAAACAGACAACTGGTGCCAGAGCCATGGCCTCAAGCTAAATGCCAAAAAGTGTATAGTCATCCCCTTTGGCAAAAACAAAGTGCCCACAAATTACCACATAGGTGGTAATCCATTAAGTACGGAAGAAGTAATTAGGGACCTGGGGACCCAAGTTGATTGCAATCTCTCATATGAAAACCATGTGGCCAAAGTGGTTAAAAAAACATTTTATATAGCCCATCTAATCATGAAGGGATTCATATCTAGATCAGGGGAGGTCATCATGCCTTTTTACTCATCCGTCATTAGGCCCATAATTGAGTACAATGCCCCTTTTGGGATGTACCTTACCAGACACCTGCAGCAACTGGAAAGACCCCAAAAGTACCTCACCAAGAGGATCAAAGGGCTCACACAGATGCCATATGCTGCCCGGTTAAAGAAACTCCAGCTCTACTCAGTGGCATACCGCCTGCTCAGAGGCGATCTGTGCCTGACGTATAAAGCCATGTCCAACCCGGAATTAATGGACATGCTGCACCTCAGAAAATCCAAATCCCATCGAGCTAGGCGCTTGAGAGACTTGAACCTCAGCACTGAAATAAATAGGACATGCTGGAGGGACAGATTCATAACCCAGAGGCTCCCTTCACTCTGGAATAAAATCCCAGTCCAGGTTAGGCAAAGTCCCTCATTGACTGTCTTCAAGAGGGATCTTGATGAGTGGATGGGAGTTCGTAGGTTTACCCGGGTATCACTTCTGTGTCACTGTTAGACAGAGGCACAGAATACTAACCTTGAAAAAGGGTGGCGAAAGCCAAACACACTCTGGCTAGGCTTATAAATGCCCTAGAGCAGACAGCCTAGTATGAGCCTATGAACCTATGAACATATATGTTTACCTATAAAGCCAACTTAGCTGCAGTGCTGAATTTAAAATATTTCATCTAACCATTTGCTGTAAAACAAGTGTTATTTTTGTTTTTAACAAAGTAGTTTAAATGCATTCCCATCCACAATCTACACATATCTGTATTGCATAACTAAGCTTGTGCATGTCCACAGACAGTAATACACATAAATACGTAGTCACTCATGACCTACTCATGGTAGGTGTTTATGCACAATGAAACTATTGCATATAGACACATTATAAAAATGGGACATCTGTATATCCTATAATATTATAGCAGGAAACTTACTTCAAAAATGTGTTGCACAAGCAGCAGAATATGGAAAGCGTATGTGAGCTTTGACCCACAGTTACAAAGCGTATGTGAGCTTTGACCCACAGTTACAAAGTGTATGTGAGCTTTGACCCACAGTTACAAAACATATGTGAGCTTTGACTCACAGTTACAAAGCGTATGTGAGTTTTGACCCACAGTTACAAAGCGTATGTGAGTTTTGACCCACAGTTACAAAGCGTATGTGAGTTTTGAACCACAGCTACAAAGCGTATGTGAGTTTTGACCCACAGTTACAATGCTATCCACACTGTGATTCTGGTGTTTAGCTTGTTGAGCTACTCTACTTAAAGGCCTTTTTAAGGTCATAAAGTACTATAAATATGGTAGAGCAGTAACATACACAAGAGGATTATCATGCAATAAAGCAATGCATACTTAGAACTGAACTTTTGTTCAGCTACAGATAACTGCAGAAGGCACACTCATACTTTTTCCACTGTTGTACTTTTGATGTTTATTGTACAGTACATTAATGTTGTTTATGGTAACACAACCAAAAAAAAACATAATAGTACAAATGCAATCAGATCATTATAAGTATGTTTGCCCTTTAATTGACTGTCTATGTTGATATCATAAAATGTATGCTGTGAAAGAAAATCTCATTAATTACAATCCTATTTTAATAACTGCAAAGCAAAGGGAGAAGATGTTAAGGTACAATAGGGGTCTGGGGTCTGTTTGCAGACAACAGTGATCCACTCCAATAGTCAACCCCATTCTCTACTATGGAGGTTGTCATAATGGTGGCAGGCCTGAATGCCAATCCTGAAGATCCAGGTCTGTTTGTGAAGCTCTCTGGTGATCTATTTCCAAATGATGTATTTGACAAAGTTCCTGTGGTGTGCTCAGATCCTCACCTCATAATGGACATATGCTTTCAGCAGCTGCGTTATCTCCTTATAAGTCCAGTTTGGTGATTAAATGCACCACAGCTTCCTCTCTTTTGACATCTTTGCTGTTGAGAAGAAGCTTCGTAACACCTTCAGAAAACCACTTGAGGCACCACTCAGTTCACAGGTAGTAAAATAATTTTCTAGAATTGTAGCAGTATCACATTTTAGAGCTGGTGCAATGAGATTGTTTTCGGCCCATTCATGGACATCAAGCATGTGCTATACGTGTACTTATACACTGGCAACTCTTGGGTATTTGTTCTGAGCTCTGTACATTTACTCTGAGCTATAGGTCAATGTGCCAAGATTCAAGAACTTGTGTGGATGTCCACAGACATGAATACTAAACATTCTTTGCCAATGAAGCTCATATGATGCAAACAGTAGTCAATAGATGTGTGTACTGAGGTGCTCATACTGCCTAAGTATACTTGCTTGACTGTGTACAGGTAAAAGGTAAGCTTTTATTAGGTGAGCTGTTAAAGTGTCTGCATTCATAAACAGGACCTATTTATGAACAGAGACTCATAATGTCTTGTGCGTACCAATTCATGTCATAATTCACAAAGATTAGAATGGCAATTTGTCTATAAATACATATGTTTTGAGATAAAGGCATAGACTGGCTTCCTGACATATTCAGGTGTAATGATACATATCCACCATTCATCTGCCTACTGTGGATACTGACAGATTACAGCCTTATCCACCAGGACCAGTTCTACCTGTTATTAGTAGCACAATTTGCAGACACTGACAGACTATGGGACTGTCTGCATGTTCATGTTTATTTGTTGTTTGCGGAGGCCAAATGACAATGCAGCATATTATGTGATGATCCCTTGGCTTACTGTGTTGACTTCAGAGACATCAGCTGTCTCAGCTGGTATCCCTCTGATTTGATTATGTAGAAAAATTACACTTCAGATGTAGTAACACAGTTTTTCTTAACGTGATGCTGTGAAATTTTCAACACATAAGTGACTTTTAGATTCACGAGTTACAGTTATATAAGCTCAATACATGACACAAGTCTGTATGCAACCTATTGTATTTATGTCTGTCCTTCATGACCATTGAATTCATTTAATTTGTTAGGGCTATTGAGCTATGCAGGTCCTTTAGTAAGGAAATATTTTCAACAGCCGGAGACATCATCTCCCTTATCAAGCCCATCATTGAAGATAATGCTTATGTCAGGATGTACAAATCCAAGCATATAGGATCATAGGACCATAGGAAGTTAGTAGGCTATTGGCCCTGAGGCCCTTACAAGCCTAACCAGGAATTTAGCCCATGTTCTGACAAGTCAGCACCCTATGCCACTGTCCAGTAGGGACACAGGTGAATACAGGTGATATGTTATTTGCAACTATAGTATAGTTGAAATGGTGGTGCAGTGGTAATAAAGGCAGCAAAAGAATGTGATCAGTCCCACAGACGTGGATAAAAAACACATCTCCATATGTATGACATATCCACAACTGTATATTCCCAAGCGTGCATGACATATTCTTTTAATTCCAATGAGGGACCTGCTCCTTCTTGGTCCTGGACAGCAATTTTTTTTTCCTTTTATTATAGAGTTTAGTTATTGCAGATGTCAACCAGACAAGTTTACTCTTCCTTGAGGAGGAGGATTTCATCCTGTCTATTCTATGCAGCTATATAAATGCTCATATAGTACTTTGGTGTAGGTGCCAGATCCTATGGAAGGGTAGGGGGCTGTGAAGTTGTTTATACCTTCCCTCAGGAGGTTGTAATCAGCTTTGGATACGTTTATTTGTTTGACCCTAGCTGGGGGGAGGGTCAGGGGAGATGATGACTTCGAAAGTGACCACTTTGTGGTCAGATCTTACCAGGGATTTTAACACTGTAGGGATACTGCAGTGGTTACTCATGTTGATTAATACCAAGGCCAAGATATTTTCACCTCTTGTGGGGGTGTCAACCAACTGGTCCAAGGCATTTGCATTGACAAAATCAAGGAATCTCTGGGCATTTGTGTTTTGGCATGAGTATTTCTTCCAGTCTATGGTTGGATAGTTAAAGTCACCCAGGATCAGGATAAAGGGTTGAATCTTGATAGATTCGAAGAGGTCCAGATAGGAGGAGTGGGCAGCTTGAGTTGAAGTTGGAGGCCTATAGGTAGCTATGATTTAAATAGGGGTCCTGCCAATTGTTAACTGCACCTGGAGTGTTTCCTGTGCATCATACTGTTTGAGCAGCCCAGAGGTGTGCATGTCTTTTATAAATATTGCAACTTGACCTCCTTTTTTGCTGCCCAAGGTTTGGGGTCTGAATGAATGATAGGATGAGTAATCTGGTATGGCCTGGGTGCTCTCTACCGCTTTGAACCAGGTTTATCTGACTGCACAAATGTCAGGTCCTTCCAGGGTTAAGAATGCTTGCAATGAGTGCAGTTTCATATTTAGACTCCTAGCGTTTAGCAGCATGACCTTTAATTTACGTATTGATGAAATTTTCATGTTGGTAGTTTTGATCTCACAGTTTTGCCTAAAAAGGCACTATGGGGAGGCAAGAGCCTTTGCAAGGAACCTGAAGTCCAAGGGAGACAGATGCAGGCCATCTCTGGCAAAGCTTTGTGGTTTGTCAGTCATGTCATCCCAGGCTATCAGGTACTAGATCCCCTTGGAGTGACACCAAAAACTAAGTCAATTGTTAAAAGTCAAACATTTTCTGTTTGTAATGAGGCATCATTCTGTGTGATGGTCGAATGCTGCTTAAGGCTAGGAACATACCTGCCTGGGACACATACTCAGTGAGCTTGATCATGTCCCTCTTCATATAGTCCAGGGAGGTACATCTCAAGTCATTTACTCCAACATGGACTATGACAGAGTCATAACAGTACCTGTTGAGAGACTTGAGTGCATTGGTGATATGGCGGATTCTGGTACCTGACAAACAACCTGCCGTGACTTTCTCCTTATCCAGCCTGGTGAGGGTCACATATGTGTGTCTCACAATGGAGTCTCCTATGACTAATATGTTGTGCTTATGTTTAGGCCTTAGTGGCTGTGAGACACAGATGGCACAGATGTGTGGACTATGTGTGGTGTATGGTGTGGTGGGCAGTGGAGTTCGAGTGGGTATTGCTCAACTAGAAAGGTCATAATAATTTGCATCCAAAACAATTAAAGATCTTAAATTATTCAACCCTCCTGATGCAGCAGTACAACTCTGTTTGTGCTCATTAGCCTACCAGCTTCTCATTGGTGGTTTCTTTATTACATTTCAATTCAAGAAAACAGCCAAGCCATTTTGACTGCCTATTTCTTCATGAAACCAGACTGTACATGCACCCACAGCAGAGTTCTAAATCTGCACCAACAGATGCACAAGACTCACTGGTGGGATAGGTGCTTAACCCAATGTGTTCCCAGCCAATGGAATAGTTACAATTACAGGTCAAAATGAAGTACTACTTTGACTAACTTTAAGGTTACTCTTAAAAGCTGGTCAGTGACACAATTTTATACCACGGTTATCATGTACAGCCCTGACCAATTTGTGAGTTGTGCACTGTATAGTGGCAGGGGTATGTATCTATTTAAAGTTGTGTTTGACTAGTCTTCTTATGGTCCCCATGATCACTTGCTACATATTGATGCCTTACATACACCTACTGCAGTATTTCTAACATTCAGGATTCCCTGCTGTGGAAGCCCTCATCTGGCCAGTATACCAATGACTTCCTTTTGCTTTTAAAAGTACGCCTGAATGTCACCCAAATGCTCCTTGCATAGTATAGGGCATGAAGGTAACATTCAGGTCTACCAGAAACAGAACTTCTTTGTCACTAGTCCAAATGCATCTTTCATCGTTGGTTTGTTTACCTGCATCAGTTTTGACAGCTGAATGAATTTTTGTTTTCCAGTGATTACCTCTACCTGTTTGCAGTGCATATTCTTCTTCTTCTTCTTTCGGCTTTTCCCGGTTAGGGGTCGACACAGCGGATAACCTGTCTGCTCATGATTGGCAGTAGAGTTTTTACAGTGTCGAGTTGCCAGTCCAGTGCCCAACCTTCCACAGAAGGCACACACATGCACGCAGTCACCCCTATGGCCAATTTAGAGTGTCCAATCCACCTACAGCATGTCTTTCGGATGTGGGAGGAAACCGGAGCACCCTGAGGAAACCCACGCAACCACAGGGAGGACATGCAGACTCCGCACAGAAGGCACCCTAGCTGAGAATTGAACCAGAGAACCTCTTGCTGTGAGGCAACAACACTAACCGCTGCACCACCGTGGCCACCCATACCTGTTTGCAGTGCATATAAATGCCTCAATTTTTTTTTTTTTGTTTGCTTTCATGTGCTCCTTTTGATTAATGTCATCCAAGAAGGGTAAATGCCAGTTTGGGAGACAGATTCTGTATAAAGACCACCACAATAAGTATCTTTTTGTCTAGGAGTGTCTCATGACCCTATGTCTTGTTCAATTTACCAGTCTTTCATTCCGAAAACCCTTGAGAACCAGCATCTTAAGCTTCTTGCTAAAGATACAACGGAAGGAATCTCCCACCCCAAGGGTCAACCATTAGGGAAGTAGAAGGGGAAAAAGGTACTACCAGAATCTTGAAACACCAAGCAATGGTACTGATGGTCAATGAAGACTGGAAAGCAAATAGCTTAGCGTATAAAAACTTTGAAACTACCAGAATCTTACACTGTCCAGTGTCTGCCAGGTGTTTCTCCCGAGGTTGTTACAAACCCAGAGGCTCACTTGGCTGGTTTGTCGAATTTTTCAACACGACCGTGTTGGAAGCCAGTGAGGATATGACTGGCAGCGCATCCAAAAAGGCTTTGCAGGCATCTGTCTTGGATGTTCAGGGGGAACCACAGTTCATTTTTTCCAAAAGGTCTAAGGGAGTTCCTTAGATTTTATTTGGGGAAGAAGTTCCTATTATGATTCTTGACTACCGTCCTGGTTCTGAGTCTTCTCAGTTTTTTTGTAGGGACATTCATTTAAAAAAGAAACAAAAATAAATATATTTCTCCTCATAGGGATCCTCAAAGCTGTTTCAGTTCCTGTTCCTCCTTCATCCTCTACTTCCTTAAAAGGCCTAGAGAACAGGATTCTTCTGAGAATGAGTCAGATTCTGATGATAAATCCCTGACTTATTCTCCTCAGATTCCTTCTCCTTTGGACTATAGGTCAGAGAATGAGGAATCTATTAGTCCTGATGTTCCCTTTGATGAAATTTCCCTTGGAGACACACTCTCTAGGATGATAGATTTTTTTAAGTGAGTTTGTGCTTAGGTTCCTGATATCCATAAGAGAGAGTTGCTCTCCTAAACCTGGGGATATCCTTCTGTGTTGGCTGCTTTGCTGGATGTCTTTTCCGATGTCTCTCATGCACCTGATTCTCTGCCCCCTGCCCCTAGGAAGCCAGATAGGTTTTATAGGGTGCCTGAGGATTGTTTATTTTTGTATAAATGTCCTACTGCTTACCCTTCCATGGTCTCTGTAACCTCCGATAAGCCATCCCTGTTGCTTCCTTCATCCAAGTTACTGTCTTCTGACAAAGATACCAGAACTATGGAATGGCTAGGTAAAAGGTTTACACTTCTGCTACCCTAGGGTTTAGGCCTATTAATTATCAGAGCCATATGTCTAGGTATGTGTTGCTCTTCTTTCTCAGGCCTGTCAACTTATTTCTGACTTTCCTAAGTCTGAGGATAAAACTTCTGTTCTTTCCTCTTTAGAGACTTCCTCTCAAGTTGTTCATCGTTTTATTATATGTAGTTATGATGTGTCAGATGATTCTTCTAGGGCGGTTGTTTTTGGTTCAGTGATGAGGATATATTCTTGGATTAGGCTCCAGCCTCTACTTGATGATATTAAAGATAATTTGATGGATGCTCCCCTGGATTCTAAACTTTTGTTTGTGAAAGCTGCTGCTGCTTTAAGTCCCTTTAGGATAAGGGTATGGCTTTCCAGGATCTTAAACATGTATTTATTTCTCCTGTGTCTAAATTTCAAAGAAACTATCCTGCTAAGCTTGCCTTTGTTTGTAGGCATTCCTGCCCTTCTGTTAAAGGCAGGATGAGTGGCAAACAGGCTACTCCTGCTAAGGCTTCAGGGTATCCAAAGCCTTCTTTTCCAGACAAACCAGATGCTGTATGATTATCCATCTCTTCTCATCCACATTCCCCTTTCTCTTCAGCTTTCTTTATATCTTCCTGCTTGGCTTCAGATGTCTTAGGATTCTTGGGTTCTGTCAATCATTTGTCAGGGGTACTTCACTGTGTGGAAATACTGACATCCTTTTATGGGCATTCCTCAACCTCCTTCGAAACAACTTCCCTTTTTATCAGAGGTTCTTCAAAATCTCTTGACTAAGGATACTATTCAAGAGGTGCCAGTGTCCCAAAGGGGAAAGGGTTCTTCTTTGGAATGTTTATAGTGCCAAGAAAAGAGGACACTTGGAGACCTAGTCTAGACCTCTCTCATCTAAACACTTTTCTAAAAGTGCCTTCCTTTTGGATGATGCCTCTTCAGATTCTGTTTCTGCTCTTGCACCCCCAGGCCTATATGGTGTGTCTCAATCTCAAGGATGCTTAACTCCATATTCTGATCCATCCTCGTTTCTGGAAGTTTTTACATTTTTCTGTTGCTTCCTGGCATTTTTAGTTCTCTGCTTTGCCCTTTGGCATTTCTACTCCCCCAAAGGTGTTCATCAGATGCCTTGCTCCTGTGATTGCTTTTTGCAGAGTTCAAGGTACAAGGGATCCAAATATTTCCTTACTTAGACAACCTGTCGATTCCGATGTCCTCCCCAGAGACCCTTTTGCTACCTTCATTTTGCCATTTCCCTTCTTCAGAGCCTGAGGTGCACAATAAATTTCAAAAAGTCTTCTTCGACTCCATCTCATGATCATGATTTTCTGGGTTGCAGGATTATGACAGTGCCTATGATTGCATCCCTTCCCCTTCAAAGGTTTTAACTCTCATTTCTTTCTTACACTCTTCTTCCTCCTCTTGCTTCCATTACTGCCATTGAATTTCTGAGAGCTCTGGGTTTCATGGCATCCATGATTCTGCTCCTCCCTCTGGTGGCCAAGCTTCACATGAGAAAGTTTCAGTAGTTTCTTAAGTCAGTGTGATATCAACATGCACATCCTCTGGACTTTGTAGTTCATCTTCTTCCTTGTCTGAAACAAGAACATCACTGGTGGATTTGGCAGTTGTCTCTGAACATATGGATCCCTTTTCATCCCCCTCTTCCTCTCTCAGACATTGTTCACAGACACTTAAGATGTGGGTGTGGGGTGACATTTTGGCTCCCTAATTGCACAGGGGGTGTGGCTGCCTCACCAATGGAAGGAGCATATCAATGTCAAAGAGATGAGAGCTCTTCTGCTGGCCTTTCATCCTCTTTTCTCTCCAGGGCCTCCCAAGGTCTTCACAGGCAATACCACACTGATGTGGTATATCAACAAACAGGGATGAATGAGATCTTACCTTCTTTGCAGGCTGGCACTTTTGGTATGGGATCTTGCTGCCAAGCATCAAGTGACTGTTCAGGAGGTTTATAACTCTTCAGGTCAAAACATTATGGTAGACACTCTGAGCAGGTTCTTAACTCAGTGTCATAAATGGATAATTCACAGGGATGTGTTTCTGGACATTATTCACCAGTTAGGTACTCCTCAAATGAATCTTTCTGGCCCCCCTCTGAAAAGACAACTCCCTCTGTTTTGTGCCAGAGTCCCACACCCTCTGGTGTGGAAGATGGATGCCCTCTCATTTTCTTGGAAGGGGATGTTTCTTTATGCATTCTCTCCCCTTCCTCTCCTTCTGGAAGTCCTGTTCATGATTCAACAAGATGCTCCCAAACTCTTGTTGGTGAGTCCCTTTTCTCCACAATGGCATTGTTTCCCTCTACTTCTGCATCTAGCTAGGGTCATTCATCACAAGTTTCTTCATAGGGTGAATCTAATCACACAAAACAAAGGATCTCTAATCCATCCCCACCTGTCAGTGCTTCAACTGACACTGTGGCTGATAGGATTTTGATTCCTCCTAGACACCTTTTTTTCTGAAGACATGCTGCAAGCACTGCAGGAGAGCAGGAAATCTACTATTACGAAATCCTACTTATCTGTAACTATTTGGTGTCTCTCCTTTACCTTGGACCCACTTACTGTGGATGCTCCTTTGGTTCTTTCTTATTTGTGCGAGTTGCTCAATGCTGCATGGACCTATTCTTCTATTAAGGCCTACTTATCAGCTATCTCTGTTTGTCTGCCTTTATCTCCTGCTTTAGCTTCTCAATGCAAGGTTAAACAATTTCTTAAAGGTGTCCTTAATATGGATTTGGAGAAATAATAAATTATATCTTCATTACTGTGTGTTCACTATCGTTCTTGCTGAAGCCACGCCCACTAGGAGTTAAAGGTACACACTCAAAAGAGCTCTATTAGACCTTCCAAAAAGCCTGCTCCTCCTCCCTGGGATCTTAATTTCTGTTTTGGAGAAGTTGATGAGGCTCTTTCTGAGAATGCTGCTTCAGCTTCCTTGCAACATTGTTCTTGGAAGACTGTTCTGTTGTTGGCTGTTATGGGTATCTGAGTTGCAGAGCCTTATGGCTTGTCCTCCTTTTTTGATCTTTCTTGAGGACAGGGTTTCCTTGTGAGCTAATTCTCCTTTTATGCCGAAGGTGGTTAATGAGCTATCACTGAATCAGTCTATTAATCTGCCTTATTTTTTCCCTTCTCCACAGTTTGACAGTGATAGGGTGCTGCATAGTTTGGACATACATAGGCAATACAGAATTTATTTGGATCAGACTAAGGCTATTCAACATTCTGATCAGTTGTTTGTTTCTTTTAATCCTAGATCTTGGGGTCTAGCTGTATCCAAGCAAACTATTTTTTCTTGGATTTCTAAGTCTGTTTCCTTTTATTACATGTCTCATGGTAAAAGCTTTCCTTCTTCTGTCAATTTTCATTCTACTAGAATGGTGGCTTCTTCTGGTGCTTTTTTTCAAGGGCTTAGATACTAATTCTTCTCTTGAAGCAGCTACCTGGTCTTCTGGGCATAATACAGTTATGTAAAATCTTACCATAATGGTAGATGTCCTTGCCTTCATTGCTGCAGTATTCGCTGCCTCCCTCCATCCCCCTAGTCTCTTGCCTTATTGGATGTACAGGTTGCCTCTTGGGTTCCTTGGACTGATGTTCCTACTGGAGCAATCAGTTCTGTTTATGGTAGGCCTGAACATCACCTTTATGCCCTACCCTATGCAAGGAGCATTTGGGTGACATTCAGTCATACCTTTATAAGCAACAGGAAGTCTTTGCTATACTGGCCAGACAGGCTTCCACGGTAGGGAATCCTGAATGTTAAGAATACTGCAACAGTGACGGCAAGGACATCTACCTTTATGGTAAGATTTTACACAACTGTACTTTCCTATGTTCTTATGTTTTATTACCCTCTCAGTGATGGTGATACTGCTTAAACAAAAAGCAACTTTGTAAGGTGACAGCTAATCATCAAGAAAGAATTTCAAGGAGGTGAATGTGATGTATTTTTTGACATAAAAGGGAAGTTTATTCTGCAAGGAAGTCTTTAGGTAATAATCTTTCTTGGCAAAATGTCTTGTTTATGTTGCAGTTATGGCTGTAGTCTTTGGAGTGAGTGTTTTTAGTATCTTCATATCTCTGCGATGAAAGAGGTCAAGTAGGACAGGATTTTGAATAGTCTGTAAGATGAGGCACAGATTACCATGTACATATGAGCACAGAAAAGGGAAAGTATTTTAGAAACTATGTTTAAAGAACATTACCCAGATGGGACTTGAACCCACAACTCCTGGGATAGGGAGACTAATATCATATTCATTATTCCACTGCAGCTTCCTGAAGGGATGTCATTTAAATATTATAATTTGCAACACACTGTACTTGCCAAATATGTTCATCGTTGGTGATTCTGTAACTGATCCTTAAAACATGGATGCTTACAGAGAGACGACTGTCCTAAGTTGTTTTACTCATTGCATTATAGCCTACCACTACACGCTTAAATCTTCAAACTAAATTATTTATTTCTTGCAGATAAGCCATGCATCAGCAGTTTCCATTTTGAATGACAAACATCAATTCCCATCTTTTCTGAGGACAATGCCAAGTAATTTTAAGCAAGTCACAGATTTTTTTGAGCTGATCAAGCATTTCCAGTGGGAGTGGGTGGGTCTGCTTGCTTCAGACAATGACTATGGACTAGAAGGAATTCAGCAACTCAGAAAAGAATTTAAAAAATCTGGCTTTTGTGTTGCATTTGAAGAAATTATTCCTCAACAAGTAACAAGTCCTAAACTTGCATCAATAGCAGACAAAATGAAGAAATCTTCAGCTACTGTGGTAGTGATTTACGCACTACCAGAACATGTAATTTCCTTAATGGAAGAAACTATGCTACAGAACATCACTGGTAAAATTTGGTTAGCGACTGCTGGCTGGAGCACTTCTTTGGTGTTTGCCAAAAAAGATATTCAGAGTATTGTTCATGGCACAGTTGGGATTACAGTAGCCAGCAGTAACATGCCAGGTTTTAAAGACTTCCTTTATACAATTCATCCTAATAAATTTTCTGATGACATATTCATGAAAATATTTTGGGAAACTGCTTTTCAGTGTAAGTGGACAGATAATAAGACTGCCCAGGCATTATATGTAGGACGCATCGATAACTTTCAACAATGCACTGGTCAGGAGAAACCAGCGACACTTGATCAAGCTATATATCCCATTTCAGATTTCCGATTCCAGTACAATATGTATAACGCTGTGTATGCACTGTTACATGCATTGCAGAATTTGCAGGCATGCAGACATGAAGAAGGATCACTATTTAACGCAACATGTGCTGATATTAACTCTTTCCAGCCTTGGCAAGTAAGTATGTTTTCATTACTGATTCTTTCTTGTAGCAGAGTCAGCACATACAGCCGCATTGTTAACAACAGGAAAAGTAATATTTTCTTGAAGAGGTATCTGTTTCTACTATAGACTGTCAAACTGCACAGCCTCAAACGTTGGAAATGTAGTAAAAAATGACCAAACACATAAGGGTGAAAAAGTCAAATTTAAAAATTTATGGGGGGGGCAAGCCCCATCCCTTGTATCTCCCAATGGGTAGAGGATGCCAAACTGAACTTATGTATATCATTTCCATCATTGCACTAAGTCAAGGAAGGAAAAAAATCTCCCAAAAGGAGGGAATCATTGCTAGTAAACACATATTTTTATTTTATTTATTTATTTTATTTGGTTTACTGGGAAAGTCCAGTTTTAGTTGTGATTTAATAAAAATGTTTATATAAAAGTAAAGGAATACCTATACTGACTGCAATCATTGGGGTACTGACCTTATAATATTCAGTTTGTGGCAAAAGGGCTAAGAGAGTAGGTCTGAAGATCATCAGTTCATTGTTATCAGGCACTTAGATAGCCACTTTAGAAAAGGTAAGTATAGAAAGGGTAAATAACCTTTTTCCAACAGAAATGACACCTGAGCCTATCTAGTCCAGTCTACTAATAAATAACTAGTTTTAACACTTGTCCCATTACCCTCCTTGTGAATGCAAATTATTACTTTCATGTAGCATGTTACCTCCTCAGGTAGCTCACTGCATCCCTGCAGAGACATCACTTATGCTGGAATTGGGAACATCACCCAAGCTTTATTTCTAACAATAAACAAATATATTTATAAGCTGCACTTCCCATTACTGCCAGTTCACTTCTTACTTACCTTTTATGGTTACTTTGCATGGTAAACATCAAGAATTACTGGGGGCATTGACTTTTATTGTTTGGTGGGATAAATACAAGAACATTGTAAACTTGGTCTGTCTGAGTATTTGAAAAACACAGGATTTTTATGGACTTTCAATTCTAGGCCAGAGCCCTGGTTCACCTTTACCTGTGTGTGTGTGTGTGTGTGTGTGTGTGTGTGTGTGTGTGTGTGTGTGTGTATATATATATATATATATATTTGCAAAAGTGCATTTCTACTGAAAATGCACTTTCATGAAAGAGAAGTAAAAAAAAAAACAAGGAAAAAAATGGCAACTGAGTGATGGGGGCTGTTGCTTAGATCGCGGTACAGTGGGGATAAGGGAAAATTCCCTTTTCCCCACTGTAGTGTGATCTTGGAGTGAGAATATAAAAGTATGGGGGTGTGGGTGGTGCAGGGGCTTGCCCCCTACATAAACATGATGACTGCTATTTTATTTCTTGTTTTTTATGTTTTGTTTTTTTTTTGTTTGTTTGTTTCTCTTTTGCGAAAGTGCATTTTCAGTAGAAATGAACTTTTGCAAATGTGTGCTTGGCCATTGACATTTTGAGTAAACGTGATTTCAAGCAATAGTCCTAGATCCACACACATACACACACACACACACACACATATATATATATATATATATATATATATATATGTATATATATACATATATATATATATATATATATATATATATATATATATATATATATATATATATATATATATATATATATATATATAGAGCTAGTGACTGGGGGTTGGCATAATGGTTAATGTGTTTAACTCACAGACACATGACACAGTGCTTGATTTTCACCTTTGGGAAAAAACTAAATAGATGTAGAATGGTCTATTAAGAAAGCTAGCCTAGTAATTAGCTATTAACCCATGAAACCAAAAGGGAAAATAAAAAATTTAGACTGCTTCTGTAAATGTGAATAGTAAAGAGTATATGCATTGTGGACTTGTGTAATGCATCTGATTTAGATGTAATCATAAGATTTTAACAAATGAAGAAATATTACAAATAGTAAAACTATGGGTAGGAAAGATAATCTGGAATTTGGAAAATGACAGTTGTTTTTGAATAGGTATATTCTGTAAAATACAGTGAAAATACTAGATGTAACTTTAGCAAAAATGGGAAGATTAACCATTATAGAGTTAAAATGGAAAGAAACAGTATAAAACAGTATAACAGTATATGCTTATACTAATTATAAAGAGGGTGCAAGGTTATTTCATCAGATTTTAGACTATGTAGTGATAAATATGAATATTAAAATAACAGGAAACTTTAATTATGATGTAAGAGACAAGATTAAAAGGAAAGGAATTGATATAAGAAACATGTTAGAAGTTATTAGCTGTGGTAAGTTAAAACTTGGGGATAAAAATGAATAAACTTACACAAGGGGTATGTATAGAACTGAAAGAAATTATTTTGTACAATCAGAAGGTTTAGTTGCAGGAGAAGGAAAGATAGTTGAAACAGGATTTTTGATTACCTTGCAATATGGCTAGAAATAAAAGAAAACAAGGAATATCTAAAACAGGCAAAGGATTAAAAAAGCTAAATGATAAACCATGGAATGAAGAGGGAAAGAGATTATTAATACCATTGTGGAAAGATCATATTACTATGAGAACATTTTATAAAAATTGTGTTTTATGGTAGATGATATTTAAGGGAAAACTATAAAAAATTTATTTTCTACTAACAGTACGATGTGAAAAAAGCCCAGAAAGCAAAATATAAATAAACATATAAAGATGCATTGGAAGATTTAGAACATAATGATATAAAATGCTTTGACAAAGAAAAAATAATTATATGAAAGAACTCTTAAAAAATACAATAATTGTTATATATTTTTACAAAGAAAAAGAGAAGAAATATTGAGTTACTTAAATAGATTAGTAGAAGAAGACAGTAGTTTAATGTGGGAAATAAAAAAATATGACATGAGAAATAGAAATAACTCAGGTAAAGATTGTGCATAGTATACTCAAAATGTACAAGAAATGTTTAAAGAAAAAAGAAGGCAGTGATGGAAAAGGAGATTTCTTTAAATGAGCTAGATAAATTATTAGGAATGGTAAATGTAGATACAGGTGCAAGATTTGATGGAATAGGATATGAAATTAATAAAAATGTATGGACTGGCAAAACAATATTCTTAAAATTTTTAAATAAATGGTTAAATGAAAGTTTTATGTATAAAGAATTATATAGTGTAATACTAAACATGGAAGATGGAAGATAGAAAACAATTAAGAAACTGGAGACAAATAGTACTGAATAATAATGATTATAAGATCTTTATGAACATAATACAAAAGAGATTTGAAACTAAAATGGAAATATTATAAAAAATATGTATAGTATAAAGGGGAAGGGATGTCAAGAATTAGTAATGATAGAGAAATTGTGGATGATATTATCAATAAAAAAGAGGAAATTAACAGCATGATAGGAGACTTTAATAAGGCATTTGATTCAATTGGACACAACATTTTATGGGTAATAATGAAAGGATATAATATACATGAGAAAGCTGGGAAATTACGTATGTCGGCATATAGTAATAATAAGGTAAAATATATGTAAATGACTGGTTAAGCAAGAGGTATATATATATATATATATATATATATATATATATATATATATATATATATATATATATATATATATATATATATACATACACACACACACACACATATACATAAAGAGTGGTGTAAGACAGGGATGTCCAATGAGATGTATACCCTTTGCCTTAGTTATGAATGTGATAGTACATGAAATAGATATCAAAATGAAGGATACATGGTATATAACACCTGAAGAGCTAAGCATTCCAGTTCTGTTAACATATGCAAGTGATATAATAATTGCAACAAAACAATATTTGGATAAAATAAATAATAATTTGCATACATGCATGTCTAAGGCTATAGGAATAGCTTTAAATAAAGAGAAAAGCAAAGGTTTAGTTGATGTAATAAAGATATAGGGTATATATTTTGCAGTGAATGAAATGTCTGTATTAGGCATAACATTTGGGAATAAAGTAGAATTTAATGGTGAAAAACAATACAAGAAATAAAATAAACCTGTATGGAGAACATATAAATTATCATTCAGAAAAGCTTAAGTGATAAAAATTGAGAGAAGTAATACAGTTAGCAAGTGTATTTATGTTGCTAACAATATTTGACATTGAATTATTGCAAATTTAATTTATATGGTGTTCTATAGTAAACCCAGTAAAATGTCAAGCTTTGTATGTAAATAAACAGAAAAGGAGGTTTGCATTTAATTAACCTAGTATTATAGGCTGTTTGATTAAAATTGTACAAAACATTAAAGTGGATAAATGAAAAAAGATACAAAAAAGATGAGAGATTAATAGTAAAATTGTGTACATATAAGTATGATAAATGTTGGTGTATGATAAAAAGACAAATTGAGTGTATAACTGAAGAAATAAAATGTTGCCAAGAAAAATGTTTTTAAAATAAAAATTGGTGATATAGAAAAAAATAGAAAGGTATGGTATAAGAATGTAATGATAGAACATTACCATGTAAAACCATGAGGAAATCTAACAGATGAACAGTTTTAAGCTATAAAAGTAAAAAGCAAATGGTTTGATCAGAAAGTAGAATGTCAAGATTTCTTTTGTGGAGACTCTTCACAACAAATTGCCAGTAAAAGTAAATATGCCATGTATAAAGAAAAGTGATAGAGTATGTTTACACTGTAAAGAAGAAGAAACTACAGAACATGTGTTTTAGAAATGTAAAAGAGTAAAAAGTTATGGGGAAAACTATATAAAGAAAATGTTTTGAATATATAAAAGAAGTAGATAAAATAAACATGGATATGATTAAATATGGATAGTATTAGAACAGAAGTAAAGATAATGCTAAAAGAATAGATAAGTTATATGGAATGAAAGAATAAATGAAATTATGTTTAATGGTAAATGGATTTTTGCAACAATATTAAGTGAAATCAGATGGTAGTTTTGGTAAGGGGAGTGGGGATCTAATAGAGATGAAAAATTAGTATGCTTATAAAGTAAATTATAAATACGTGTAAACAGATTTGTATAGCTATATAGTTGTACATTTGTAAATATTTTGTAAATAAGAGTTCTTTTTATATATAAAAAATGGATCCCTACACTTTTCAGTAGGTGCCTGAGATCATTTACTTCTACCTGAGTTACGACCAACTGAAGCTTATGGGCTTTGCTTAACATCTCATCCAAAGAAAGGAGCACAACATCCCCTTATACTGCATTGCAGTGTTAGTAAACAATCTACCTGTTTGGAAAAAGAATCCACAACCTTCTGCACCAAATGTGAGTGCGCTACCTGTTGCATCACTGACTCCGATGATTTGTCACACGATAAGAATCTTGTAAGCATAAACATGAGGCTCACCATATCAAATTTATGAGAAATTCAAAACCACAGCAAGGCTACGTGTGTACTGATGCAATGAAAACACCTAGCCCCATCCTAAAGCATATTGACACTTGACTCACATCCGAGGGAAGCAAATGGTTTGCTGGGCTCTCATCCTTGGGAGAAATTAATGAAATTATAGATCATCCAATGGGAAGCTGGATGATTGTTTGACTAGGGCCCCAAAAATATTTTTGATAATATGATCTATTAATTGTATAATGTAATAGTATCATGACATACTACTGTAATATAGCAATAATCCACGCCTGGGTGTGGGTAATGCTGGATTTACCCACGGTTGGCGTGGTTTGGTCCAAACAAAGCCAACCGTGGGTAAATACAGCATTACTCACACCCAGAAGTGGGTTATTGCTATTATACCATGACATTATTTAAGAAAAGAAACTATTACTTTTCTTAAATAATGGCATAGTATAATGCCTGTTTACTGCCCTTCCGCAGATGTCTGGCATCCGCGGCAGTTCTGATGTACTGTGCGCCTGCTCATCAGAGCTGTGGGCAAAAGCAACGGGGAAAGCAAGATCGCCGTTGCGCTATGTTAAATGGGTTTAACATAGCGAGTCAGCTTTAAAATAAGCAAAGGAGATGTGTGTTGCTTTTTTTTTAACTGTCTCGCCATGTTAAACCCATTTAACATAGCGAGCATAAAAAAGCGGGAGATCTTGCTTTCTCCGTTGCTTTTTAAACCTGTCTGCTATGTTAAATGGGTTTAGCATAGCGAGACAGCTTAAAATAAGTAGCGGAGATCTCCGTTGCTTATTTTAAAACTGTCTCCATGTTAAACCCATTTAACATAGCGAGAGTGTTTTAAAAGGTTATACTAATGGAAAAAAGTCCAGGCGATCGGACCTTTTTCCATTAGTATAACTCGATTTACAATGTGCACGCTGGCCAATCAGCAGCACGTTTTGGGGGGGTCATGGTATAATACAAAATAACCTATTGTGTTGCAAGACTATCATTTTGCTGGGAAGGTAGATATGTATTACTACTTTCATATTTATTATTGACTGAGCACCCTTAGGTTCATAGGTTCATACTAGGCTATCTGCCCTGGGGCAATTATAAGCCTAGCCTGATTCTGTATGGCTTACGTCACCCCTTGATTTGAGTATACTGTGCCCTTTTTAAGGTTTAGTTTACTGTGCCTCTGTCTAATAGTGACTCGGGAGTAATCCCTGGGACAAACCTACGATCCCCCATCCACTTATCGAGATTCTTCTTGAAGAGATTCAGTGAGGTGCTCTGCCTCACATGAACTGGAATTCTATTCCAGAGTGAAGGGAGCCTCTGGGTTATGAACCTGTCCCTCCAGCAAGTTCTATTTATTTCTGTGCTGAGGTTCAAGTCCCTCGAGCGTGTGGCTCTAAGAGATTTAGATTTACTGAGGTGGAGCATGTCCATTAATTCTGGATTTGACATAGCTTTGTATGTCAGGCATAGATCGCCTCGAGGTAGGCGGTATGTAACTGAGTAGAGCTGGAGTTTTTTTAACTGAGCAGCATATGGCATCTGTTTGAGACCCTTGATCCTCTTGGTGAGATACTTTTGGGGTCTTTCTAATTGCTGCAGGTGTCGGGTAAGGTACATCCCAAAAGGGGCATTGTATTCTATGATGGGCCTGATGAGGGATGAATAAAGGGGCACGATTACCTCTCTTGATCTAGATGTGAAACCCTTCGTGATGAGGTGGGCTATGTAGAAGGTTTTTCTAACCACTTTGGCAATGTGGTTTTCAAAGGAGAGATTGCTATCAACTTGGGTCCCCAGGTCCCTAATAACTTTCTCTGTACTTAATGGGTTTCCGCCTATGTGGTAATTTGTGGACACATTGTTTTGCCAAAGGGTATGACTATACATTTTTTGGCATTTAGCTTTAAACCATGGCGCTGGCACCAGTTATCTGTCTCTGTGAGACCTTTTGAAGGATGTTTGTGTCAGCTGGAGAGTTGATTATGGCCCAGTTTGCAGTCATCTGCGAACTTGGTGAGCCATAGTCCTCCCACGTTGCCTGTACCTCGGAAAAGTATATACCGAACAAGAGTGGTCCCAGGACAGAACCCTGTGGGACGCCACTTGTGACCGGTTTCGAGTCTGACATGGCTCCAGCAACTCTCACTCTGTGGGTTCTGTCTTTGAGCCAGTTTGCGAGCCATCTTGTGACATAGGGGTTTATATTTAAGCTGGATAGCTTATCTATGATGCCCGAGTGGGGTATTGTGTCAAATGCCTTTGCAAGGTCCAGTTAGGCTGTGTGGACTACCTTCCCTTCATCTATGGCTTTGGTGACTGTTTCAAAGAAGTCAACCAGGTTCAAAAGGCAGGATCTGCCCTTGACAAAGCCGAACTGGGTAGGATCTAGTGTCTGTAGGTCCCCAATGTCTTTGTTTATGAGCTCCATAATGATCCTCTCCATAGCCTTGCAGACTAAGCTAGTCAGGCTTATGGGGCGATAGTTTCCAAGGTCCGTAGAGGCTCCACCTTTGTGGAGTGGGACCACTGTTGCTGTACGCCATTCTGTGGGCACATATCCTGTAGTGAGGCTGAGATTGTATAGCTGTTTTATTTGAGGGATTAGTTCCTCTTGTAGTTCATGTAGGACGCAACCTGGGACGCCATCTGGTCCCATGGAAGCAGTGTTTTTTGCTTTGGAGAGGGCAGCCTTCACATGAGCATCTGAGATGTTTGGGAGGCAGCCCTCTGCCGGGATAGATACTTGCTCTTTTGGGAGTTTGCACTGAACCTGGCTGCCAGGATATTGGCGATGTCTGTGGGTTCAGTGTATTTTTTGTCATTTAGAATCAACTCAGAACAAGTCTGGGAGTTGCATCCCAGGTTTCTAACATAACTGAAAAAAGCCTTATGATTGTCTTTGGTGTCCTGTGCAATTTTTCTCTCGAAGCTGGCCTTGGAGGATTTTATGAGGGATCGTAATTTTTTGCTAGTACTGATCAGAGATGCCTTCCCTATTAGGGATTTTGCTCTATCATGTAGTAGCTTCCTCCTTCTGTTGTACAGTTTATGTTGAAATAATAAAGTTTAACTTTAGCACAGTCTGAGCAATAACACTTCTCTTTTCCTGTATTTTCTCAAGCTTCTTGGTCACCTAAGGAATGTACATTTTAAAACATCTGATGGTGAAGAGTTGTATTTTGAAGACACGGGTGACATAATTAGTCCTCGATACTATATTAACTGGCAAATGACATCAGAAGGTTCCATGAAATGTGTAACAGTAGGCTGGTGTAAACCTTATCTTCAGAAGGACCAGAAAATCTTCATTAATGACACTGCCATCTTCTGGAGTGGAGGTCACAATGAGGTCTGACAGTCATTTACATTTCACTATTTATATGCATGTAAATCAGCTCAGATTTGCATACTCCTATTTTAAAATATATGAAAAAGGAAAATGTATGAAGAATTAAAGAGTTGAGATAGCATGTAACACTAATATTTATAAATGTTAAATTGTGAAAAATGTCCAGTCATCAAACAGGGAGATTAAGGCACAAAGTTCCTCTTTCTTTTTGGTTCAACTTTAAACACACACTATTAGTCTTCACTTTTATCCTGAATTTACTATATTCAACAAACACATCTACCCACTAATTAATATAGCACTTTATTCATTGCATCATCTTTGAAGAGGGTTTGATAATTTTCTTATGCTTTTACATATATATATATATATATATATATATATATATATATATATATAGATAGATAGATATAAAATTGTCTTGTCTAACATTGAAAAAAGTAGATGCAAAATATCAATATTTTTAGAGCGAATATAAATAAGATTGAAAAACAAAACATTTTTTTCAGGAGTTATGCCCCTCTGCACACTGCAGATATCATACTAATTATATGTACCAACTCTGAGATCACAGAATAGAAGAGAAAGAGCAAAGTCTCTGACCCTGCTGTATTGTGATCTTGTATGCACATCAGCTATCAGGCTGAAAAAAAAACATAGAAAAAAGAGTGTTTTCTCTTTTTAGTGTTAAGTTTTAACAGGCCGCAACTGTTTTTCCTCTCTCTCTCTCTCTATATATATATATATACATATATATATATATATATATATATATATATATATATATATATATATATATATATATATATATATATATATATATATATATATATATATATATATGTATATATAGATATAGATACAAACAGAAGAATCAATGGTGACAAACATTATTAAAACATGCAGCATCAATAATTACACCACATTCAACAACATTCCTCCAAATGAGTTTATTTTGCAAGGAGGCAAGCCTCCTTATATATGCCAAACTGTGAGACTGTACAATAGTAGGGAAGGTTAATTCCCTATATCTGCTGTAGACAATCTTCCACAGCACAACAGCATCACTCTGTGATCAAATGAATATTCAGCCCCAGTGCTACATCTCAGTCTGTTCCACACACTGAAACTGCAACCAACTACCATGCATCACTAGACGAACAGATATACAGTACAAAAACATCAATGCCCATTCACCTGAGGTACAAATATAACATTGCTGTTGTGCACATGGCTTAGTCACAAATCCTTGGATTATTTGAACAGAGACATGACAGAGTTGTCTGAATATGTGTTTAAGACCGGTGTAAAACTAAGCTATTCTAGTCTTGAACTTCCAGCTATCACTAAAAATGATGCCACAGTATAAACTAAAGATAATTGGCTTAGTTATTGCGGCCATTAGAAAGGGGGTCCAGTGTGAGTCAGCCTGGAAGAAGATGACTGATAATCCTGTCTTTGTACAAGTGGCCTGTCTTTGTACAAGGGGTTTTGAATATTGTTGAGAACTTTCTCCAAACCATTAGTGGGTCTGCTCCACCTACCAGCCATGTTCAGATCTGTTATAAAGGTAGCACTGCTCAATACTAGAAGTTTAAATAAAAAATGAATTCCTTAGAAGTCTTTCTGATCTTAGCAGATATTGATATTTTTTGCAACATTATTGGGTTCCAGTGCAGTGGTAATGACACACTCACTTGGATATAATAGACAAACACAAATTTATGTATAAATCCCTGTCACCCAATGGATCGACAAACAGCTCACTGTTCAGACATATGAATTTAGGAAGGGGTTATCCATCTCCACCAAGAGGCCTGTTACTACTGTTGTGCCACAGGGCTCGGTACTGGGACCTCTCCTATTCAAAATATGCTTCCCTGAAGTAATTTCAACTACAGATGACCTTTGGCTGACAAACTAGCCTTAGGTATAGGCCCATGCCGTATCTTTTGTAGCTATAGGTCCCCTTCTATGACCCAGGACAGCATGTAGGTGAATGTACAGGAGTCATTCTCAATTCATCAAAACACCATATTCAAGGGTGACTGCAACTATCCCACCATAAACTGCAATAAATACACAAATATTAATATGCAGTCTCAAATATTACTGGATTTAGTCAATGCAAGCACTCTGGAACAGATCGGCTGCACACATACTAGAGATGCAAATATCCTGTACCTGGTAGTCACAAATATGATGAAATGGTGCAATGCCCTGACTGGTCAGATCAGATCACATAGTGGATGTTCTTGAAAAAATATAAAACCCAAACTCACAGCATACCCCAGAACCTTTAAGAACTTTTCTAAGGCTAACCATCACCTATTAAGTGACAACATATCTAAATTCCAAGCACCCCAGGGAGGTATTGTGTCACATGCCTTTGCCATGTTGAGGTAGGCAGTTGGCATAATTTTGCCCTGAACCAAGGTTATAGTGGCCTTTTCTAAGATATCCGCCATGTTTTGTAAGCATGACTTGACACTGATGAAACTGAACTGGGATGTGTCCATTTTTTGAAAATATCCTATGCTTTTATTTACCAGGTCTGTGCTAATTCTTCCCCTGGCCTTGTATAGAAGACTAATAAAGCATATGGGTCTGTTGATGGCCCTGCTTTGTGCAGAGTGATGACTGATGTAGTCCTTTATTGCCTAGAGATGAAGCTTTTTGGGAGGCTGTGGCTGAATAGAGATTCTAGTGGACCTGGCAGGTCATGTTTCAAGCTATTTAGGAGTCATCTTGAGATATTATCAGACCCACTGATGAAGTGTTTCATCTTTGGAAAGTACAGTGAGAACTTGTTCTTTAGTGATAGTTGAGAAACAGTAGAGGGTATTTCCTGAAGGATAACTAGGGGTCCATCGACGCATCCATCCATCCATCCATCCGTCCATCCATCCATCCATCCATCCATCCATCCATCCATCCATCCATCCATCCATCCACCCATCCACAAACCCTTTTTCCCAATTTTGCACATGGAGTAAGGGTGACACTTCAACAGTGACAATCATGTAGACCCATGGTTTACACCACTGGGTGGCTAGCACTGCACAGTAGGTCTTCCAAACTACACACTCACACACTCACACACACGCACTTATACCTATGGTCAATTTAGAGTGTCAAATCAACTTAATGCACATCTTTGGAATGTGGGAGGAAACCAGAGCACCTGGAGAAAACCCACGCAAACATAGGGAGGACATGCAGACCACACATAGAAGGCATCACAGCTGAGAATCAAACCAGGGAACCTCTTGCTGTGAGGTGACACCACTATCTGCTGTACCACTGTGCTACCCTAGGGTAACTCAGGGTGATGCAGGAAAAATTGAATCTATATTTATTGACCAAAACAATGTTGCTATATCCTCTAGTTGGTTTAATTTCTCCAAGCCCTTTGGGTTTCTAATACCATATCTGGAATGAACCCCATTCCTAAGTCAAAATTCAGGAAGGTAGTTTAAGAGACAACATGGTATATCATCAGGCCCCATGGAAGTCATGTTTTTAGCTTTAGAGAGTGCAGTGGCAAACTGTTATTTGGTGATGATTGGTGGTGGAGTGGTGGAGGGTATTTCTTGGGGAGAAATGGGGTTATGAGGAGGTGAAATGTGAGCTGAATTTGTTGGCCAGCAGATTTGCTAAAACTTCTGGTTGACTATATGTGATGCCATCTGCAATTAACTCTGCATAATGTTGGATTCCCCTTAAGATTGTGACTGTAACCGAAAAAATGCCAGGCTGCATAACAGAAAGGTTATATTAGTTGTCTATCGGGTGCCAGGATTTGACAGATCATGTAAGCACTCAAGTTATTTACCCCTAAATACCAGCATGACTCAGTCATAGTCCATGTGGGAATAAATAATCTGAAATGTACCTACTTGAACTATATGAAGACAGACATGATTGAGCTCTCAGAATATGTGTCACAGGCAGGTATGAGCCTAACAATGAGCAGGATTCTACCATCTCCAATGGGAGAATCTTAAATTATTAACTTTAATGATTGGCTTAGCTGCTGGTGTCATTCCAAAGGGGCCCAATACTTGTCAGACTGGGAGAACATGTTTGATAGGCCATGCTGCTTTGCCAGGGATGGTCTTCACCTGTCCCATCTAGCCTTTTGGATATTGACAAAAACATTATACACCCCTATAGTGACTTTTTTAGACATTGCTAAACAGGCAAACCTTCTAACATAACAAGCTAAAGGTGTTACTGCTCAATGCTAGGAGTCTCAAAAAGAAATTAAACTCCCTGGAAGCTCTCCACACCCTAGAGAATGCTGAATTGTATGCAGTTACTGAAACACAGTTCAAAGCCACAGAAAGCGTTCAGACAGTGCATGGCTATAATGCCTTTCATACATTCTGACCACTCACTGAACATAAAATAGCTAAAAGTGTAGGTTTATCTATCTACATAAAGGATAAGCACACCTCACGACTGGTCAAACAATATCACATGTTTGAGCTACTCTGTCTAACTAACCGTGGGAAACATCCATTACTATATTACTACATTATTACTATATTCTTGCTAGCTACAGGTCCCCCACTATGAACCAAGAAACCCATACATCATACCTGATGCAACTAGACTCACTCACCATTCGGTCCAATTTCCATACTCATGGGTAATTTTAACTACCACTCCAATAATCAGGAGGCACACATGACCACTAACATACAGGCCCAAAGATTTCTTGACTTTGTAAATTCAAATGCCCTGGAGCAGTTAGTCTGCATGTCCACTAGTGGAAGAAATACCCTAGATCTGGTACTCACAAATATGGCAGAGTGTTTCACTCCCCCTAGTGTTATGTCCTAACTAGTAAGATCAGTTCACAAAGTGTTCTCCCTTGAAATAAAGGTAAAACTAATTCCCCCTCCATCTAACCCTAAAAACATTGAGAACTTCTCTAAGGCAAATTACCCTCAATTAAGGGATGGCATAGCTAGTTTCCCCCAAATACAGAAAACACAGCAACCTATGCAGAGACATACACAAAAACCCTGAATGTCCGTATAAACAACTGCATAAAAATAGCAGTACCAGACTGAAATAAGCCACGTCAAACCTCAAAAACAAGCCACCCTAATGGAGCAATAGCATTATTTTCATATGTTGAAAAGCAAAAGAAAAAAAATCCTGTTGAAAAGTAAGAGGGAATGTGCACAACAGAGAAGTAAGACCCTAATTAGACTAAAGTGAATCAGGGTAGAAGTCAAGTCTCTAAAAGCAGACTTTGAGGTAAAAATTGCCTCCAAAGCTAAGGATAACCATAGGGCATTGTTCAGCTATGTCTGCAACCTTAAGGGCAACACCTAGCAATGTGCAGAATAAGTTGTGGATGGCATCACCTATACTCAGGCAGAAGACACAACAAATCTGCTGGCTGACAAATTCAGCTCAAATTTCACCTCACCATCACCCTCAGTTCTCCCCCCAAAAAATACCCTCCAACACTCCACCACCAATGTCACCAAAGAACAGGTTGCCACTGCACTATCTAACGTTAAAAACATGACTGCAGTGTGGCATGACAGTATACCAGGTTGCCTTTTAAATAGCTTGAGTCAGGATTTATCAGGTCCATTACAATCTCTATTTAACCACAGCCTCTGGACTGATTTTGTCCCAGTAGAGTGGAGGACAGCAACAGTCATCCCTCAGCATAAAGGGGGACCATCTATTGACCTGGAAAATTATAGACCCATAGGTTTGACTAGTCTTATATGTAAGGCCATGGAAAAAATAATCACAGACCTGATAAATAATGACATAGGAGTCCTCTCAACACTGGACTCAATGCAATTTGGCTTTTGCATGAGCAGGTCATGCCTACTGAACCTGGTGGGTTTCTTTGAAAAAGCCAATAAAGCCATGGATGAGGGTAAAACAGTACATACCACCTACCTGAACCTGGCCAAAGCATTTGACGCAATTCCCCACTCAGGTGTTATAAATAAATTCACAAAACTGGGTATAAATTCTTATGACACCAGATGGATAGCCAGTTGATTCACAGACAGAATGCATCTGGTTAAAGTAGGTGAATCCAGATCCAACAAGAGGCCAGTTACGAGTGGTGTGACACAAGGATCAGTACTGGGACAACTCCTGTTTAGAATATACTTCTCTGAAGTCAAGGCAAATGCGGCGGGCCTCTGAATAACAAAGTTTGCTGATGACTGCAAGCGGGAGGTAATCACTGAATCACCCAGTGATGTAGATATCCTTCAGGAGGGTCTAGATCAGACAAATGTTTGGTGCCAGAACTGACCTAATACCAAATTCAAAAAATGCATTGTCATACCCTTTGGCAAGTCATATACCCCTCCAAATTACAGCATCAATAACATACCCCTTAAAGTGGCCTCAGAGATGAGTGATCTATGTACACAGATAGATAGTAGCCTGAACTTTGATTGCCAAGTGCCCACAATGGTGAGGAAATCCTTTTATGGGGCACAACTAAGTAAAGGTATGCCATCCAGATCCAAGGAAATTATAGTCCCACTGTACTCAGCCCTCATTAGGTCAATAATTGAGTACAATGTACCATTTGGCCTGTATTTGACTAGGCATTTACAGCAGCTGGAGCAACCTCAAGTGCTCCTCACAAAGACAATACAGGGTGTAAACAATATGATGTACGCGGATCAACTAAAAGCCCTATCCTGACTATTAAGGAGTGACCTATGCCTGACCTACAAGACACTCATAAATCCAGCCCTAATGGCGCTGCTGCACATCTGCAGTCACAGAGCATGAAGGTCAACCAATACAGGGATCTAAACTTAGCCAGCGATTCAAACAAAACATGCTGGACAGACAGGTTTGTGTCTCTGAGATTGCCCCTTCTTTGGAACAGGCTTCCTACTCACATTAAGCAGAGCCCTTCCCTGGCCCTCTTCAAATGCAGTTTGGATCAATGGATAGGGAATCACAAACTCATACCTGGGGTAGTGCCTATGCCCTTTGTGGAGAAGGGCAATCTGTAAGATAATCAGTTCTTAGGCACAAATCCATGACATCCTCTTACCCCTAGGGACCATATATTTGGTAAAATATGGTTATATTGACTAGGCTTGTAAGACCCTTAAGCCATATGCCTAGTAATGTCCTATGAACCTATGAACCTATGAGTGAGGTAGTACCACAAACAAACATAAATTTAAGAAAAGGCAATGAGTAATACAAAATACAGCAGTGTACTTTAAACAGCTTATAAAAGTGTGATTATTCAATAGTTTGTAGAAATGAGCCAAGAGTCACTCAAATGTGTAGAATTTATAAAGGCACTAAAATCAAGATAATCTGATTAATAGGCTCTCAAGCAAATAAAAAAACTACAAGCAGGGATCTCTACAGTGTTTCCCCAACCTGTGCAGACCAGGCTACCACCTGATACCACTAGATGGAAAATCCACTGTCCTGTTGATGTAAAAACACAGAAAAGAGCTTGCAAGAGTGTAAAAATATACTGCTTTATCCATCTGCTAGCTAGATAATGAATTCAGAACAAGTAAATCAGTATAATAGATAATGAGAGGCAAAATGCACTTTTTTTTTTCAAAGTAAGCACTAGGAAAGGAAAATAAATAATTTAAGATATGAACAGCAGTGTAGAAAGGGAGGAGAGTATACAGCTAAATTTACTTTAATGGTGAGCAACTTAAAATCACCAAGTTTAAAAAGCAGATCAAAGAATGGCAAGGTAGGTGGGAAAAATAACCAGCAGGTAGTCAGCAGATTTGTATATGTAATCAGTTTCGTGAAGGCACATAGTTCCTTCAGAATGAGGAATTTATAATCTTGGTATACACACTGATTTTTATATATCCTTTCATAAGCATGAAGCATTTTTCTTGTTTTCGTAACACCAAAACGAAAAGGAGGAAAGAGTGCCCAAAGTAACAAATAAACCAAAGCCAACACAATCCTGGCACTCAAAAGAGGTGGAAATGAATTTCTTTACCACAGCGAAATGTGGAACCAACAGCTTTATTGCATAAACGCAATTACACCACAATAGCGTTTTTGTCTTCTGTTATACTTCCTCAGATGCAAAACAGATTTACCAAGCTGTGTCTTCCTTTTATTCCACTCATAGTACATGCACTTATTTAATCAACCAATAAAATCAATACTTTAAAATCATTCCGTTCCTTAAAGTGAAATACAATGCATTTAAAAATTCGTGTTGACAAATATTTACTAATGCAACCTAATCTGTTACATTTGCACTTAATACAAAATATGCACACCAACGAGTAAAATTCATGTGCATATTAAATATAAAATGTATACATATGTATAATATATAAATATAAATAATTAAATAAGTAAATATATACATATATAAAAAATGTGTGTTGAAATGTATGAAAATGTATGTTGTATATACAGAAATAAACATCCTAAATGTGCCACTAAACATTCAAAACTTTAACCTATTATTTTCACTGGTTAAAATATTTTCCATACAATGTATTTATAATTTAGCAGCTCTCATCTTTAAAATTGATACTATAGATAGATGTTCATTAATTCCTGGGTGCTTATTAGCCTCCAACACCATCTGCCAAAAAAGCTCCCTCACATCTATTCTTGCTTCCCATGCACCACCCCTAGGGTCAGGGACTATCTTTTCCAAAACAAAAATGTCCACTTGGAATTTTTACAGTCCAATGTGTGCTTGTATAATACATTATTATGATCCTGTGTCCTGACAGCATTCAGATGTTCATATACCCTCCTCTTTAGTTTGCTTGTGGTCTTGCCACATAAAATGCCCCACATATTTTACATTTATAGATTATCTTAACCAAACTACTGAATTTTTAAAATTCACACATAATATTAGTTACAGGGACATGAATTTTCTAGACATTACCTTACAGAAGCTTCCAGAACAGCAATACTTTGAGTATATGGTATACAGGAAAGGGACATTCTAATTCCTACTTACATTTTTCAAGTTTTGCACAAAAAAGGAGTATTGTAAAGGGGCAGTTTATACATAGCTCTAGAATGACCTCTTGTGATATAGATTTTGAAATAGAAATTAACCAGTTAAAGGCTATGTTTATAAAAAGACAATACCCAGTTGACCTTATTGAGCAAACAGTGGCCGAGGTAAGGTTGGGTAGAACAGGTAGGTTTTGTCCTATCGTGGGTTTGAATTTGGAGAGCAATGGGGATGGGAAAACCTAGAACAGCAAGGTGGAAAGAACAGGAAGGAAATGGAAAATCACCCGGGGGGGGCGGGGACTCTGTCCTACAATATTGTATGGACGCACCAGCTATCAGCGGCATTATAGCCGAACACTGGGACACGTTTAGTGTATTTTCTGATTTGGAAGTATTGTTCAAAGCCCCTCTGAAATTTAGTTATAAGAAAGGAAGGAATCTTAAGGACATTTTGGAGCAAGAAAAGAAGGTTATTAGTCAAAGAAAGAAAGGTACTTATAAGTGTAGTCCTTGCCCACAGTGTCCCTACATTATTAATCAAAATAAAGTGTATATTGTGGAGAGAGGGCGGATTATTGAAGCTGACACCTTTGCTAACTGTAATAGCGAGGGGGTTGTATATGTCGCTTTATGTAAAATATGTGGGGCATTTTATGTGGGCAAGACCGCATAAAAACTAAAGAGGAGGGTGTATGAACATATGAATGCTGCCAAGACACAGGATCATAATAATGTATTATACAAGCACACATTGGACTGTAAAAATTCCAAGTGGACATTTTATGTTTTGGAAAAGATAGTCTCTGACCCTAGGGGTGGTGCATGGGAAACAAGAATAGATGTGAAGGAGCTTTTTTGGCAGCTGGTGTTGGAGGCTAATAAGCACCCAGGAATTAATAAACATCTATCTATAGTACCAATTTTAAAGATGAGAGCTGCTAAATTATAAATAAATTGTATGGAAAATATTTTAACCAGTGAAAAAAATAGGTTAAAGTTTTGAATGTTTAGTGGCACATTTAGGATGTTTATTTCTGTATATACAACATACATTTTCATACATTTCAACACAATTTTTTTATATATGTATATATTTACTTATTTATTTAATATTTATTATACATTTTATATTTAATATGCACATGGATTTTACTCGTTGGTGTGCACATTTTGTATTAAATGCAAATTAGGTCGCTTTAGTACATATTTGTCAACATGAATTTTTAAATGCATTGTATTTCACTTTAAGGAACAGAATGATTTTAAAACATTGATTTTATTGGTTGATTAAATAATTGCATGCACTATGAGTAGTATAAAAGGAAGACACGGCTTGGTAAATCTGTTTTGCATCTGAGGAAGTATAACAGAAGACAAAAACGCTATTGTGGTGTAATTGTGTTTATGCAATAAAGCTGTTGGTTCCATATTTTGCTGTGGTAAAGAAATTCATTTCCACCTCTGTTAGTGCCAGGATTGTGTTGATTTTTCTTGCCCCCCCCCCCCAAGTGATTCATTATCTTTTGGGACCAGTCGATTATCCTAAAACTGTAAACTAGAACAGGAAGAGCAAATTGATTTATAGCTTGGACTTCCTAGATGCTAGGTCTGTTTTCAGTATTCATTTTAGTCTTTTAAAATATTCCTTGCTGAGTTTTGTTCACGTTTGTTCATGTATGTTTTGTATACTGGTTTAGTAAAAGGATTAACTTTTTCTGTTAGCTCACCGCACTGTTGGTTGTTCCCTTTAGGGTCGTAAACATTCTCATTATCATCATTATCATCATCAACCTCCTACAAGGAATAGAACAAGAAAGATTTACTTGCAGCAGGAGTTGTTTCCTGTTTTCTACATGTGGTCAGTGTGTTGGGTCAGTTGTCTCCATCTCTCTTGATTCAAGGCCTCTCTCCTACCTTTTTTTTGGCAGCCATTCTTGACTGTTCCAGATCTCTCACTCAATTCATCCACCTCTTTTCTGGACACCCTCATTTCCTCTTCTTCTGGTCTATTCCAAATCTTCTTCACCAGATTGTCTTCTGGTCTTCTCCACATGTGCCAGAATTACTGTAATCTGTCCTGTTTGGCTTTTTATGCAACTGGGGCTTTCCTTGGTTTCTCATCTATGTCCTCATTTGTTTGTCTTTCCCACACTATGTATCCTACCAACCATCTCAGGCACTTCATCACCATCACCTCTAGCTTCCTCTCTTTCTCTCCCTTTACTACCTAGTTTTATGGACAGCACAGTGGTGCAGCAATTGCATTGTCACCTCATAGCAAAAGGTTCTCCAGTTTGATTCCCAGCTGGGGTGCCTTCTGTACAGAATCTACATGTCCTCCCTGCATCCATGTGGGTTTCCTCAGAGTGCTGTGGTTTCCTCCCATGTTACAAAGACATGCATCTGGAGCCTTTCTCCCCAGGTCTCCACTGAAAATTGGTTTTGTTCCACGTTGGACTTTTCTGGTAAACAAATGTTAAATAAATAAAAAATGTACCATACAGTAGTACTGGTCACACTACTGTTTTTGTACACCTTACTTTTCAGCTTCTTTGGCATTCTTTTGTCATACACTATCCCTGTACCCTCTGCCAGTTGGCTGCAGCCCCTCTGATTCTAGCTTTGGCCTTCTTATTCACACATCTCTTTTCTTCAACCTCCCCTCCCATATATTTGAAGCTGTTAACCTGTTACATAATTTTCCCTTCTATCTCAATTCTCAGCTTCTTCTGATTTTACCCTTTTGCTACCATTGCAACTGTCTTATTTGTACTCATTTTCATCTCATGTACCTTCAGTTTTGCATTCCATTCCACTATCTTTGCTGAAGTTCTTGCTTAAAGTCTGCCTGTAATGCCACATCATCTACATATGGCAACTTTGTTGATCTAGCCCCTCCAGTCTATTCACAAATGTAGTCCATCACCAGTATGAATAGCAGTGGGCTTAGAGCTGAGCCATAATGCACACCCACTCCCACTGAGAACCTCCATCTGAAACCAAGCACTGTTCGTACTTGTGTTATTAGGTCCTTGTAAATACCCTGCACTAATTCCACCAATATGTCTGGGTCTACACGCCACCACAATAATTCCCAAATCATCTTTCATGGCAGCTTGTCATATTTTGTCTCCAAGTCTAGAAATGCTCAGTTGGCCTATTTCCTCATCTCAAGCTTATTCTCAACTGTCTGTCTCACTTCAAACATCAGGTCAGTTGTGCTATGCATCCTGATCTAAATCCAGACTCATCTTCCCCATCTTACTTTCTATTACTGTGTGTATTCATTTTTCAATCATATTCTCCAGAATTCCATGCAGTGTGACAGGAGTCTGATACTTCTTTACTGCCCACAGTTGTGAATGTCCCCTTTGTTCTTGAACACTCTCCAGTCATCTGAGTCATCTGTTATCTGCCTTTCCATGCTGCTATAATTACCCTCAGGAGCCATTTCTCCCCATCTCATCCAACATCTTCACCATATCTGCTGTGACCTCATCTGAGCCTGTCACTTTCCCTTGAATTCATTTTCCTTAGTGCTGTTCTTACTTCTTCTCGGGTAGAATCCTCCTTTTCTTTCAACGCAGGCCTTATCTGGGGTAGTACAACTTCTGTGACATTTTCTTTATTCAGAAGCTGCTGGAAGTACTTCTCCCATCTGCCTTTTATGTCCTGTAGACTGGTGAGCAGGTTTTGCTGTATCCCTTATGAAGGGTGTCTGACTGTCTTCTTCAGCTTCCTGTCTTTGCCTTGCAATCTGATAGTGTTTCTTTGTAGCATCTACTGAGTCACTTTAAAGAAGCTGGTAGAGTGCCTCTAGTGACTTATTCTTTGCTATTGCAACTCCTCTCTTAGTCTCTTTGTTAGCCAACCAGTATTTCTTCTTGGCCTGGATCCTCCTTTCTACCTTTCACTTTTTCCTTCACTACTTCTATTTTTTGATGACTTCTTGGACTACAACCTTCCACCTCAGCTATCCTTATATACCTATTTCTATACCTGGCTTGGTCACATGTCTGTTCCATAATCCTGACACATGCTGTTTTGAAGTGCTGCTAATCTTCTTCAATGCCACCTAATTATAGAGTCTCAGCATCTGTGAGTTTATGTATCTGATTCATAGTAGGTGTGAAATACATACTTGCCGACTTGTTAATGAAAGAAATCTGGACAGAGTCAAAAATAATGGGGGTTATAGATCAAAACTAGGAAGATATTTTAGATATTGCTCTTATAAACTTCGAAAGTTGCAAGAATAAGAGGATTTGTGTGAATATGCATTTTCTGAAGCATATAGAATCTGAAATTCAAATGTATGCCGTTATTTAGTGATTTCAATCCTCAGTGATTTGTCAGAAAACCACAATTTCTTTGAGGAAGAGACCAAAATATGAGCAAAATTCTGGAGGTTCTGGGAAAATATGGACAGCTGAAAGGTATGCTGGTGTGTGTGTGTGTGTGTGTGTGTGTGTGTGTGTGTGTGTGTGTGTGTGTGTGTGTGTGTGTGTGTGTGTGTGTGTGTATTGCCAGCAACCTGCTTGAAGAACTGAAGCTAGAACAAGCTCCTCCCTTGTTCCGTTATGCACTGCTCTCAGCTAGTACTCTAGAACTCTTTGCCACTAGGAGGTGCTTCAGTGGTTCTCAGTGTTAGCTTGAGTGTTATGATTATTTCTTCAGACTACTGTGGGCCAGATAAGTACCTTTTCTTCTTCAAATAGCATTATGTTACTATTATATATATATTATATTAATACATTTCACACTGAGCTAATTGGAGGAAGTCGGAGGAAGGGCTCTGAGCTAACGAATCTGGGATATATAACATTAAGTATCCTATTTTTTGCTTATTTCTGAGTTATTTATAGCACTTTTATTTTACTCACTGTGTGTGAGGTATTAAGTAGAATTTTCTACAATTGTTAAGCATCTGGTTGGGTTTGTTTGTTCTGATTTTTGTTTCCCACCATCCCTCTCTCTTGGTATCCTGTTTTTATACTTGGTGGATTTGCAGTTGCCCACCCCTACTGTAAATTTGATCTGGAACACTCCTCCCAGTCTAGTGTCATTACCTCATTCTACCTATTCCAGGGAGTACATTTGAGAAGGCCAAGCCAGTTAGTTTCTGCTCCTCCTTTCCTCTTTCCACTTTACAAAAAAAAAAAAAAAAATCTACGCTTGTTTCCTACCTTTCCTAGAAGTTGTCTAGTTCAGATACAGATTTGCTGTATCCAGGACTGTTTGTAAGCTTCTGAGCCCCCAAGCCTTTCTGTGTTGGAGGGAAGTCTCCTAGCTTAATTTTGTTTCTTAAAACTAGCCAGTTTTCTAGTTTCAGCACTCAGATCTGTTTCTTTGAGCTCAGCACTTGTTCAGAACTCATTGTAGGCACTAAATAAGCTACAAATTAATACAGCATTCAGCTTTCCTCACTTGTCTAGAGGAAAACAGTTTTTAGTAGTTAATAAATAAGCACCTATCCAGGCATGTCTAAGGGTCTGCTCCCAGTGTTTTCTCCTGTCTACCTGATGAATCTGGGCATCCTGGTGCAATGCAGCAATTGCCTCATGTACACAGACAACCCTCTCCTCCTACCACCCAACACTACAGCCTGTGAAAGATGCACTTATATATCCAAACAGGGAGCAAAGCTCTCTTCACCCAAGACTGGACTAGACAGTCAAGAGAAGGTAAACACTTACACCACACCACACTCATCACATAGTCCCTCAAAACCTACACCACCAAAACACACACATAGAAAAACAAAACAGACACCTACATTCATGGAGGCTCTCAAAAAAAATCTACCCAAGCAACAGGGACCTCCAAAGCAGAAACGTAAGCAACCTCCACCCCCCCCAACACAACCCAAATGACACATAGCCCACAAACTCAGTGTGCCACTCAACCACAGCCCATAAGGCATAACAACGTACCTAACACTCTAGTCATAGGTGACTATAGTCAGGCACACTGATGTTCCACTCACCAGGCTAAACAAGGAGAAAGTCACTGTCAGCTGCCTGTCAGGTGCCAGGATCCGCCACATAATGCATGCACTCAGGTCACTCCACAGCAAGTACAAATATATCTGTCATTGTCCATGTTGGTGTGAATGACCTGAAACATACCTCCCTGGACTACATGAAAAGAGACATGGAGGATCTTTCTGATCTTGTAGCCCAGGCAGGTATTACCCTAGCCCTGAGTAGCATCCTGCCATCACCCAGAATTATACCACAGTACAAGGACAAAATGATTGACTTCAACAATTTGCTAAGCATATGGTGTCATTCTAAGGGGATCCAGTATCTGTCTGCCTGAGATGACATGATCAACAAACCACAATGCTTTGCCAGAGATGGCCTGAACCTGTCGTCCTTGGGATCCCGGATACTGGCTAAGGCTCTTGCCACCCCATATAGTGCCTTTTTTAGGCAAGATTCAAATGACAAATTCACCACCGTAACAGGTACAAGCAAGCAAAATCTGAGGGTAATGCTACTCAATGCTAGAAGTCTAAACCTCAAAATGCACTCACTCGATGCACTCCTTAAAATGGAGAACATCGACATCTATGCAGTGACAGAGACCTGGTTCAAGGCTCCAGAGAGCACCCCTGCATTACCAGGCTATAAGTCATACCACACCTTTCGGCCACCTAACTTGGATCAAAGCACTAAAGGCAGAGGAGTGTCAATATTCATTAAGGATATCCACACCTCCACGCTAGTTGCTCAGCATAATGCATCTGAGATTATCCAAGTGCAATGAACTCTGGGCAAGATCGCAATGCAAATTGTAGCTTGCTACAGATCCCCCACCATGCCCCAGGATTCCTACTCCTCATTTCTTGATACACTGGAAAATATTAGGGTACAACCTAAAACCCTAATAATGGGCAATTTCAACTAGCCCACCATTAACTGGGAAAACTACTCATGTACCAACTCTTGTGCTCAATGTTTTCAGGAATTCATAAATTTTAATGCCTTGGATCAACTTATCCACACCCCCACCAGGGGCAGCAATATCCTAGACCTGGTCATTACCAACATGGGCAACTGGTGTTCCACACCAGAGGTCAACTCCTCATTGGTCAGATCCGACCACAAGCAAATCACCCTAGACATCCCCATCCCAGCCCCACCCCCCATTAGGGACACCACCGTAAAAAAATTTCTCCAAAGCCAACTTCACGCTTCTTAAGACAGAAGTGGCAAACTTCACGACACCCATGCTGACGGACAGTAGAGATATGACCGCTGAATCCTATACAACTGCACCTTATAAGAACTTACACAAGTGCATAGATCGTGCAATCCTTAACAGAACCAAGATGCTATCCTCCAAAAAAAGGAAGCCAATCTGGTGGTCCCCTGCTACAAACAAACTCTACAACAGAAGAAAGAAACTGTTGCAAAAAAGAGTACAATCCCATGATTGGAGGAACTCCGTGGTCAGCCTCGGTAAGAAGCTGAGACCCCTCATAAAATCCTCCAAAGCTAGTTACGAAAACAAAATCGCCACTGATTCTAAAGACAACCACAAAGCATTCTACAGCTATGTCAAGAATCTCAATGGCAACACTCAGATTTGCTCTGAGTTACAGCACAATGGCACTAAATATACAGAACCAACTGATATTGCCAGCATCCTGGCAGATAGGTTCGGTGCTAACTTTACCCCTCTCTCATCCCCTAAAGGGCCCATCTCTATACCGGAAGAATGCAAAGTACCTGTAATCACGGCTGTACAGGTAAAAAATACACTCTCCAAAGCCAGGAACACAGCATTCATGGGACCTGACAACATCCCAGGCTGCGTTCTACATGAACTACAGAATGAACTGGCACCCCACCCAAGTACCATGTTCAATCATAGCCTCACCTCAGGCTTTGTGCCCACTGAATGGAGCACAGCAACTGTTATCCCACTCCACAAAGGGGGAGCCACCATGGACCCTGGGAACTACCGCCCCATTAGCCTGATGAGCCTGGTCTGCAAGGCTATGGAGTGTATCATCATGGAACCTATAAACAATTACATTGGTAATCTCCAAACTCTGGACCCTACCCACTTCGGGTTTGTAAAAGGCAGATCATGTCTCCTAAACCTGATAGACTTCTTTAAAATGGTCACCAAAGCTGTAGATGAGGATAAGGTGGTACACACAGCCTATCTAGATCTCGCAAAGGCTTTCAACACCATCCCCCACTGTGGAATTATAGACAAACTCACTAAACTAGGTATAAATCCCTATGTCACAAGATGGGTTGCCAACTGGCTCACTGACCCAACCCACACTGTGAAAGTAGCAGACTCTAAATCCAACTTCAGACCAGTGACAAGTGGAGTACCACAGGGTTCAGTCCTAGGTCCTCTCCTGTTTGGTATCTAGTTCTCTGAAGTACAGGCTAACTCAGAAGGTCTTTGGCTAACAAAGTTTGCAGATGACTGCAAACTAGGAGCCATAATCAAATCTCCTAACGATGTGGACATCCTACAAAAGGGCCTCACTGAGACAGATGCCTGGTGTCAAAGCCATGACCTCAAGCTCAATGCCAAAAAGTGCATTGTCATCCCCTTTGGTAAAAACTCTGTACCCATGAACTACAACATTGGCAGTAGTATACTTAACACCGAAAGTGTGATAAGAGACCTTGGTTCACAGGTGGACAGTAGTCTCTCCTTTGATAATCGCATCACCACAGTAGTCAGGAAATCCTTCTACATGGCACACCTCATCACAAAAGGTTTCTCATCCAGGAAAAAAGAGATCATTGTTCCCCTCTACTCATCACTCATTAGACCCATTATAGAGTACAATGACCCTTTTGGTATGTACCTCACAAGACATCTACAACAACTGAAAAGGCCACAGAAATACCTCACAGAGAGGATTACTGGCCTCAAACAGATGCCCTACGCAGACCGTCTCAAAAAACTCCATCTTTACTCTGTCTCATATCACCTACTCAGAGACGCACTCTGCCTAACATACAAAGCTATGTCAAACCCAGAGCTGTTGGACATGCTCCACGTAAAGAAATCCCAATCTCTCTGAGCTACACGCTCTAGGGACCTAAACCTTGCCATCACAATAAACAGAACATGCTAGAGGGATAGATTCCATTCTCAGAGACTTCCCATACACTGGAACAAACTACCTATCTATATCAAACAAAGCTCCTCATTAGCACCCTACAAGAAAAATCTTGATAATTGGATGGGATATAGGAAATTCACCCTGGGGATCCCCTCTGCGGCTCTGCTTGACAGGGACACAGGAAAACAATTTTCTTGGGTGGCAAAAGCCAAGGTACCTTTTGGCTAGGCTTATATAGGCCCTAGGGCCAATTGCTTAGTACCTACCTATGAACCTATGAACCTATAACAGTAAAATCATTTTCTGCACTTCCTAAGAAATTGTCTCATTTTTTCTTCAAAATGTTCTCCCTGCTATCTCCTTTTTGTTGCCTACCCCAATTTTCAAAAAAAAAAGAAAGAAAAAAAAAGAAAAGTCGTAGAGTAGAAATGTTTCCCTTTCTGCTGACCCTAAGGTCGATCATGTGCATAGCAATAGTTCATTGTGATATTTAATGACATTGTTGCATTTGCATGGTGCTTTTAATTTGGAAAAGATTAAGGCCATTGGCTTTAAAAAGTGCTAGCAGTGTGGGCATAAGATCCCACCCAAAGTTCTATGTGAGCTATGCATCATGTGCCATGGGTTTGGGCATCTTGATTCTGAATACTTTAGGAGTTTTAGTTCTCAGACACATCTGGATAGAAGGAATAAACATGTCCTATAACTTTTTTTAAAAACAGGCACTCCTAAATAGAGGGAGAAAGAAAAAAAAAGAACAGTGGTTAGAATAGACCTAACAGGCCCAAGAACAGGAAAGAGAAAAAAAGAGTGGCAGAAGTGAAAACTTCCATTCTGGAGTAGCTAACCCAGCTAAATTTCCTAGAGAACTTCCATCTTCTTCTCCACATCAAGGGGTATCTTCCTCTACCACCCTTTGGTGCCCTGTTTCACCTCCAAGACAAGAGTCTTTAGGACTGATGAACTCTGCTACAAGGAACAGAACAAGAAAGATTAACTTGGAGCAGGAGTTGTCAAGTTTTCTTTAATCCCATCCAATTTCAGCTGCTTCCCTTATATCTTCGAGGTTCCCACAAAGCCCCACTCAGTTAGAATGAGACAAGATGATGTCTACCTTTAAGGCTCAGTTTAAATTGGTCTTCTGTCAGCCCTTGTTACATAGGGTGGCATAAAAAGAAATCCAAGACCATTCATCATAATTCCTACCTCTGGCCTAGTTTCCACACCAGAAGTACTGAAACAAGTGAGAGATCTGGTGATGATGTTCTCAGCACCTCAGGATTTGACTTAAATGATGTAGATGACAAATGGAGGTGTCATCCCCACATTGTCAACCTGATCTACCATTAGACCTGAAAGGATTTTCAGTGAGACCTGCTCACTGATACTTCTAGTACTTAACTTTCTGGGGCCATTGTCAGTGTCAATTCTCTTGGTGTTTGGTTCAACAGGGCTAAAGTCCATCTTAGGTAGCTTTGTTGCCATAGTAATCAGGGTGGATTTTCAGCACCAATGGTTTGACACTTTTGCCATCAGCACCTATGCAGTTTATACCAAAGCCTTCAACCATGGGTATTTTGGAAAATTGTGGAAGCAAAAGAGACCAGATCAAGTTTTATGGCATTATCAGGCACCTGCTCAACTAGTTCCACTGTCATGCACTGCTAAAGCTGAGCTTTTAGGCTATTTGTCCATCATTTCTTCTTGAGACAGAGGACCTAATTGACTAGAAAGACACCTGGGTCTGGAAAAGGCTATTCATGAGGAAGCATGTCATCTCCCCATCAAAGTTCTACCCCACGCACACAGATCTTGAGGAGGGAGAAGCTTCACCGCAATCCCTTCTACAAGACAGCAAGTTTGGTGAAATAGGATCATAGACTATAAACCCACCTCTGCTAAGGAAGAGATGCTTCTTGAAGCCTCCTTGAAGCCTAAATACCTCCCACTAAAGCAGCCTAGGTGGTTTCCCCACTGGACAAGCTTATTGACATGGTGTGTTCCAAAGCTTGCACAGAGACATATGTCACAGAACCAGTACCATGAAAGCCTAATAAACTGTTGAAAACCCCCAAAGATAGGCCACAATGGAGCACAGGACCTCTTATTGATGCCATAGCAGTAGCCATAAAATACAACGTCACACAGTAAGGTCAAGCTATCTATCTTCCAAACAAGATTTTCCAGATAATGCTTAGATTAAGAAAGTGTTTTATGCATTAAGTATGTCTTCTTTTAGGGTGATAAACAACTTTGCACATATGGTGAGGGTTCAGAGAAACCTGGCAAACAAATTTGCACATATGGTGAGGGTTCAGAGAAATCTGGCTGCTAAAACTCTGAAGACCCTAAAATAATTGCTCACTGAGGGCCTTTGCACACAGTTGGAGACCCAGCTAGGCACCATTAATTCAATTACTTCACTGTCCATGCATCTTTTACATAAAGCAGTGGGCTTAGGCATAGGAATGCCGTATCAGGCCTGGCTTTACATAGGAACATAAGAACTCAGGGACATACTAGACAAGTAATTGCAGGGACTATAAGATGCCATAAAGTAGAACTTTGTTTGACCTGGAGTGGATTTATTCCATAGGCTAGGAATGCATTGAATTAGGAACCTATCTCTCAATGGGTCTTGTTTATTTGTTGGTGTATATTTAATTCCTTAGTGCATGTGTCAGTAGAGCTACTGATTTTACTAAGAAATAGAAGGACAAATAGGAATGGGTCTTCCGTGGCTCAGAAAGTGAGACACTGGTCACCTCGCTGCAAGCTGTTGGCTACAGAGAATAAAGAGAGCTATACTACTCTATTGGGCTTTGCTTTACAGGTTTCACACAACACTTCAAGGTGGCTTTTGTCAATGTCCCCTTTGATGAAACCTTACTTTTTGGCAGAAAGTCAAGTTTAAACTGCAACAGTGTGAGCAGGTGTGCAAGATGCTCACAGTTGTTGAGGTTATGTTCTTCGGTCTTCAGTCTCAGAGCCAAAAACATCTAGTTTCAGAAATCCCAGCAGCCTCAGCACCAGCAGCAGTTGACAGAGGTTTTTTGTGGTACAGGGAACCAATGTGTCAGAAGTGGACTGCATCAAAAGGGTTCTGTAATCCATCTCTGGGGTCCAGGCAGTATAAACCATGAACAGCTGTTTGAATGTCCTACTCTGAAAGCACTCAGACAATGCAGACTGCACAGGAAAGTTCTTCAGTGGATGTTAAAAGATTAATGGAGTCAAGCAACACATTCCATGATACATCTTAAAAATGTATCAAAGACTTGTTTGAAGCACCTACCCTAGTGGGCAATCCCATAAAACCTCAGCACAGAAATACCCCTTGTATAGCCTATTCCAGCAGTCAGCTTTGACACATGTCTCCTTGTGGTTGTGGTGGGCATTGTTTGAACAGGGTAGTCAAAGGGACATGGACCTCAGATGAGGTCAAATTTCACATTAATGTCTTGGAGATGTGAATGGCATTCCTTACCTTGCAGCCCTTTCAAGATCTCATTTCCCAAGGTGCAGTGTCCTTCCACTCAGACAACATGTCTGTGGTATGGCAAGTGAACAAGTAGGGCCGAATAAATTCTTACCTCTTCAGTCAAGAAGGTATGCAGTTATGGGACTGAACAATTTCTTCATCTCAATGACATCCAGTGCAATTGCAAACAAAGAAATGGTCTTTCAACAAATCAGTAACTCTTGGAATGTCCTGCAAATGGGGGCAGCCTTGTTACAATCTCTTTGCTTCACTATCAAACACTGAATGCATCCAATAATTTTTAAGCATCCACACAATGGATATCCCTAAAGCAATGCATTCACCTAAAATGAGACCCTAGGCTCCAATACACTTTCCCCCCAGTAACACATAAGGAATACATCCCAAGCAATGCACTCACCTACATTTGCACCCTAGGCTCTGTTATACCTTCCCCCCAGTACCACTCAATCTGAGATTGCTACAGCATGCTTGACAGGTACTGCACTTGTCACTGGTGCTAGAAGATCAAAAGGCTGTGAGTTCTATTCCTCAAAACTGGTACTTGGATACTGACACTGTAGTACAGGATAAAGATGGCGCAGCACTCAAGAGTGTGCTCTCCTTTGGATGAGATGTCCAACTAAGCACAGATACTCACATACACACTTCAGACGTACCAGTAACCAAACATACCAACGCATCTATCCCCTTCTTTAGCCCTTACACAGAATTGCACACTCAAACTCAATCCTGATGCAGAAGAATTCATTGAAAATGAAAGTTCATTTTCCATTCAAAAGAAAATAAGTAGATTTCTGATTTACATCCACTGGGTTTCTTATAGTTCAGACATGTGATTCATAATCCACTTTTAAAGTCATTCAAAAAACACAGTGTAAGCCTGCAGTTCTCAAAGGGTCCCTGATACCCCTTTTGTAGATCTCTGAGACTTTGTTCAATTCTCCTGACATTTTCTCCAGCTTCTTCTGGTCAAAGTCCACCAACAGTCTCCACTCAACTTCAGAATTCTTTTCAGTGAGAGGCAAACATCTCCTGTATGTATAGTTTTCAGTACTCTTCTGACATTTCTTCCTATAATTCATATTAAACTATGCTATTACATTGTTCTAGTATCACAGTATACACAACCATAATTTTCTATAATATGTGGGTCTGGATTCAATAAACTCCATGTAGGCTCTACACAGAGCCTACATGGAGTGTTTTCACGTATGTGATACTGATCATCAAGCGGCATTGCGCCATGAATATTAATGATGTGTGGCACGAGTAAGCAAGGTTTTGCGACTCACACCAGTGTTGCTAGCTGCAAAACCTGTAGCCTAAATGTGGATCTTGCCTCCCAACCTTTTAATGCAAGAAATCTGAGTAAACACTAAACTAATGGGGAGACAAGAGGCCAAAACAGGGATGGATTTGCTATATTGTTCTGATAGCCGTAGAAAATAGGTAGAATAATAGGATGTGTGTCCGCATGCATTTTCTGAAGGATATGAATTAATAAACTGAAATGTATGCTATTAAGTACTGACTTCAGTCTTCAGTGATTTTCCAGAAAATAACACATTTTACAAGGAACAGTCCAAAAATATGATGCAAACATCTGGAAATTCTTCAAAAATCTTGACAGTCTCCCTTTTCCTTTCTATTTTTTTTTTTTGTTTGGAGGCCTGTGTTTGCGTGATGCACCACTTAGCACAAAGCTGATTGGCCCTGCTCACCTAGTTTGCATGAAGCGCAGCAGCACACAAACTGGAGGAATGGACCACTCAGGAAACAAACAGGACACAGACAGCAACAAGCATAAACTGGATTAATTCAATTAATACTATTGGCTATCTTGCAAACATGGTAAGGAGTGTTGTCCTGGGATTAACATTGAGAACTTTACAATAACTACTAAGATAGGGCAAATCATGTCACTAATCTTGTGGTAGTAGGTGTTGAATGTAGGTGTGGAGTGAAGATGGTCTCTGGTTCAAGTATTGTTTTACTGTTGTGAGATTGCAGAGTATAGCAGTGAAGTGCAAGATACACAACTGTTTTCTCAATTTTCTTGTGGTAATAGCTGTAAGTGTAGGAGAACCGTAGACATGGTTCATTTGACTAGCACATTTATACAAGTCCCTGAATACCAAGTAATCTTGAAATTACAGTGCTTGCCACTGTTGTGCATCACTTAACATCACATAAACACATTGCCCACCAGTGCACACTCTCACCTCTTGTGTTTGCTTGATGGTAAATGATGCACAACATTTTCAAATGTTGCAAAACCAAAATGTGTGCACTCTCAGTAAGTGAGTGACATGCAATTTCTGGGAAAACATCATGATACAAAATGCAGTTGTTGGGAAATGCTCATAAGACATTGAGCTTGAGCTAGACATGTCTGCTGTTGCTGGTTAGGGAGTACACTTTCAGGTGCAGATATGGGGTGTCCAGGAGTCCAAAGTTTTTGTTGGACTCTTAATTAAGAAGCATGGGCCCTGGTTGCTGCAGTGGGATTATTGAGGCTCAGAATACAATAGTATTGGCAGGGCTTTGACCAGTGCTACAGGTATCCCCCGCACTGGTAAGCAATGCAGACATCACTTTGATGACCTCCGGAAGAGGAAATGTGATACCATTGACCAGTGTATCAGGGAAATTAATACAGGGGGCCCTCCACAGATGTGTATGTATCAATTTCAGTGAGTAATTGTAAGAGTTAAAAGCTGAATATAATCAAGACTGTTCATAATGGTATTCTGTTTTGTTCTGTTTTTTCTGCAGCTGCTATGGATCGAGCCTTGAATGTCAGGTCCCATGCTGCATGTCTGTTAAAGATGTGAGAAGCATGTGGTATGTATGCAGAAGAACAGTACTGTTCTAAATGGTATTTTAATACTACTACTACTACCAATAATAATTTCATAATCTAGTAGCAGTAAAATATAAGGACCACTTAGATGGTATTTAATACAGTTATGTCAAATTAAGCATGTGTAGCTCAACTGTAAAAGAAAGTATGCATGCTTTAGTGTGTAGCACAAAGTAACAGTGCCATATTCTCAAATAACAGTGAGCATGCATCTGTAAATTGTAAAAAGAAAGTATGCATGCAGTAGTCTGCAGGACAAAATAGTACAGTATTAGAGAGTAGTCATCGGTTGTGAGTTCAAAACCACGGTTTCCAAATATATAATACTGCTAGGTTTTCACCATTATTGCAATGTAACTTCATACCTCTATACCAGTGGCAGAGATGACCTTCTGTAAACTGCAATCAGCATAATTGGAACATGCATATGTCCAATATATGCACACATCAAGGATTGGTGGCTGCAATCTGTACTATAGTGTGCCTCTGTTATGAACTGGATAGTCTTAAAAGGAAGAAAATTGTTAGGAGTTTGTAGTGCTAAACGTAAAGGTAACAAAATAGAATCAAATAATTGTATCAATGCTTTGTTTGTCACATATGAAGTTACTAATGTCATCCATTTTTGTCTCTCCCCCCAACCCTTTTCTCTTTTTATTTACATATTTTTTAAAATGTTGTAGTTTTTGTTTTTACCCATAGCACAATGGGGTAGGCCTGTCCCACAGTATCTTTCTGTCCCCACTCCACTGGCTACAGCACCACTAGCCAGCATGTCTAGTTTGCAAACTGGTAGGCCTTAACAGTATTCTATATTTGGGAAGTGTTGTTTTTGAACCCACAACCTCTGACTACTCTCTAATAGTGAGCTGTTGTGTTGGCCTCCAGACTAATACATGCATACTTTTCTGTTACAGCTGAGAGATGAATGCTCAATTTAATACAACTGTATAATAAACCAGTAAAGGTGTCTTAACTTTTAATGTTAAATAACAGTACTGTTAGGATGCATACATATCACGTCCTTCTCGCATCCATGCCAATCTAGCAGCATGGGTTTGCACATTCAGTTCTCAGACTGTGACAGCTTCAGAAAAGACAAAACACAACAGAAAACCATTATGAACAGCAATCATGACTATACCCAGCTTTTAACTCTTACAAGTAGTCTCTGTAAGTGATATACATCTATGGGGTACCTCCAGTTCTACATTTCTCAAGCCAGTGGTGAAGGATATCCCTCTTCCTCATTCTGAGGTCTCTGTAATGATTCCTACATTGCTCACCAGTGCGGGGATACTGGTAGCCATAGTCAGGGCCAGACTATAGCATGCCTCTGCCTTGTAATCAAAGCCATGATTGTCCCTCTGCAAAAGCCTGGGCCCATGCTCATTCACTAGGAGTCCAACAAACACTATGAACTCCTGGATACCACATCTTTGAACACAGAATCTCAAAACCTCTCCAGGAATGCATGACATGTCTACCACAGATCAACACCAACATAGAATGATGTTTTCCAGCCAATTGCAGGTATCATGCTTACTGAGAGTGCACATGTTTTGGTTTTGCAACACTTGAAGGTGTTGTGCATCACTTATCATCACACAAACACAGTATGAGAGGGTGCACACTGTCAGGAAACATGTTTGCATGATGGTCAGTAGTATTAATTGAATGCATCTGGTCTATGTTTGTGGCTGTCTGGGTCATGTTTCCAACCTGGGTGGTCCATTTGTCCAGATTCTGCACTGCTGCTCTACTTGCAAACAAGATGAGCGTAACCAAAGCCGTTTGTGCTAAGTGGTGCATCATGCAAATATTGGTCCCCACAAGAACAAAATAATTAAAAAATAGAAAAATAGTTGAAATAAGGAAAACTGATCTATGACATACATGGTACGGAATGTTAGTACATATGAGATGTGATTACATTGGTCTGCATCCCAACTCTCACTCCAATGCACCGTCAGAGAACACAAACAGTTTTGCAGCAAAGGAATGAAGACATTCATCACATAGCCAAGTGCAACTGAATGTACACTGATATCAAGGCATATCCTGTTATTTGCAAATGTACCATATTTAATATAATTGGGTATAATGCACTTAGTTATTACACAACCTGTCATGATTATTCCTTGCAAATCTACAGCTCTGTCATTTGTTTATGTGTTTCTTGGTCATTCAACAGTTATCTGACCAGTACTCAGAGGCACACAGTGTGTAAGCCAGTCTATATCATTTACCTTAATGTGTGAGGATAATAACTATGCAGTTGCCTTCAAATGAAGGTTGTGTTGGATGGCATAAAGAAGCATAGACTACTATTTTTTGGGGGGAGGTGGGTTCCTGTTTTGATACATGCAAGGGTACACTGTATTTATTTTAAATTTGTTGACCGGGCTAGTCTAACTGGATATATGTTTATTTTCAGTAGAGGCCCGGGGATAAAAGCTCCAACACAGATACATTATACCAAGATGTATAAGGTTACAATTAAAGACAGGATATATAAGGTTACAATCAAGTTAACATCAAGTGTTTGTGTTGGGCGGCGCAGTGGTGCAGCGGTTAATGTTGTCGCCTCACAGCAAGAGGTTCACCAGTTCGATTCTCGGCTGGGGTGCCTTCTGTGTGGAGTTTGAATGTTCTCCCTGTGTTCACGTGGGTTTCCTCCGGGTACTCCAGTTTCCTCCCACATTCCAAAGACATGCATCTGGAGCATTTCTCCCTGGGCCTCTGCTGAAAACAGGCTCTGTGGAACCTAGTCAGACTTTCCCGGTCAACAAATGATAAAATAAATAAAAAAAACATAGCAGATGTTTCAAACATTTTACAGTACATTGCTAAATAATATTTACAAAATATAGAACAAGATATTCACATGAGGTAGAGTGAACTTTTCCAGGTCTACAATTCCTGAGAATGGTTGCATACAAATTTTACAAGATATAGAACAAGATATTCACATAAGGTAGAGTGTAACTGTATGTAGGTTTACAATTCCCTGCAATGTTTGCAGTAAAGAACATTGAATCAAATGTCAGAGTGGAGTTAGGAGAAAAATTAGTAACAGAGGTGGTAGGTTAGTCGGGGTTGGTGCAAGGGTATAACCAGTGTATTCTAAGGTATATTTTGAGTTGTTGTTTGAAGTGGGGTAGGGAAGAAAGTGAAGTAAGTTCACTAGGTAGAATGTTCCAGTTTTTTCCCAATTGTGTTTGAGAAAAGAGAGTCACCTGCCATGTTGTTAGACTTACTAATGCTAAGTAGAAGTTTATTAGCTGAGCGTAAGTTATTAAGATTTTTATAAGGAGTTATGACATTTGAGAGTATAGGAGTATTGTTAGGCAGGTTGAGGATGTTATGGGCAATGGTAAGTTGGTTAAAATAAAGCTTATTTTGCAGTTCAAGCCATCCTAGCTGTATTAGATTCTGACAGTGATGTGTTCTACAGGGATTACCAGCTGCAAATCTGGCAATGTTATTATAAGAGGTAGTTAGTTTTTGAAGATTATTCTTTGACAGGTTGGTGTATATTGGTGAGGCATAGAGAAGTGTTGAGTTTAGATGGGAGTGGGCAATAGTAGTTCTGACTCTTGGAGTGAGAAAGTATTTGATACTGTATAGGGAGCCCATTTTTCTGTTGACTGTTTTTATAGTGTTATTAATATGGGTATTGAAGTTAAGGTTATTGTCTATTGTAATTCCTAGGAGTTTGGTGGTAGAATCAGGGGATATAAGGGTACCATTATTAGAAATAACAGAGAAATCTAAAGGCATGGACTTATGGGTAGGAGTAAAGAGAAGGAGCTTAGTTTTGGGGGGATTCAAGAGGAGGCAATGTTTTAAGAACCAAGTCTCTAGTATATTAAACATATTCTGAGTTAGGGATTGTAGTTCAGATGAAGATTTAGCTGCACAGATTAAAGTTGAATCATCTGCATATTGTATACAGGTTGCATGAGGGATAGCTAAGTAGAGATCATTAATAATGATCCCCTAGGGCAGATAGCTTATTACCTACCTATGAACCTATTTTCTTGACAGAGGCTCAGTTAATTAATCATTGGGGCAGTGATAGCTGACACACTCTGACTAGGCTTATAAATGCCCTCAGGCAGATAGCTTAGTACCTGCCTATGAACCTATGAACGTTTGAATCTATAAATACTGAGAATAAGAGAGGGCCTAGAATGGAGCCCTGAAGGACGCCCAGTGAGACTGGCAGGTGAGATGATAGTTTATTCTCCCAGAGCACAGCCTGTTGCCTATTGCTGGGGTATCGACTAAACCATTGTACAGCTAGAGTATAAAGAGAGAGCAATTTCAGAATGTTTGTAAATAAAGAGTAGTTTACCATATCAAATGCTTTTGAGAGATCAATAAATAGAGTGGAAGAGAGAACATTGTTATTGCAGTTTCTGTTAACAGTATCAGTAAAAGATAATAGAGCAGTAGTAGTACTGTGGAATGGCCTAAAGCCATGCTGGCTTTCAGCTAGTATGTTATGTTGAATTAAATGGTTTAGAAGCTGATGGTGAATGCATTTTTCCATTATTTTTGCTAAGGGGGATAGAACGGCTATGGGTCGAGAGAGTAGTAGTTTGAGTTGCCACCTTTATGTAGGGGGATAATGTGTGAGATTTTCCATATGTCAAGGATGCTTCCCTTGTTAGTGGTTCTATTAATCAAGATGGATATAGGGTATGCTTTCTCTCTAGCTGCTTTTTGCAGGTATTCGGCTGGGATCTGGTCGGCAGAAGGAGCACAAGGCTTAAGTTTTAGAATGAGTTTGCAGATAAATTTAGTTGAGGTGGGTTGTAATTGGAAGGTAGGAAGAGAGTTGGGAGAATAGTTAAGAGGACTGGATCTGTCAGGAGATATCTGACTGGCTAGTGATTGGATAGCCTCTGTGAAGAAGGAATTGAAGGCATTAACAGTTTGGATAGGAGTCTCATGTGTTGCACCTGTTGGGGGTTGGTGTACTGGAGTGACCTGGTTGTAGGAGTCTATTGATACTTGCCCAGAATCTTTGAGGATTGTTTTGGTGTGTTTGCTGCATTTTATAGTAAAAGTTTTTTTTGTCTGAGAGTATTGCTTTTTATGTCATTTTTCTCATTTGTCTAAATATTTGTTGATCTGATGTATTTTTGGTAGTTCGCCACCTTGTCCAGGCTTTATTTCTGAGGAGGATTTTTTTCCTGGTTTCATTAGTAAGCCAGGGGGCAGGTCTAGACCTAGTTCTGATAGTACGCTTAGGTGCATGCTGGTCCAGGATGTCTAAGAACTTAGAATTAAAGTATTTGACAGCCTCTTCAAGTGGGAGGGTTTTTAGTTGAGACCAGTCACAGGCACTGAGTTCACTCTGGAATAGCCCTTGGTTAAATTGCTTGTTGGACCGTATAGTCCTATATGATGCTAGGTGAGAGGTATCAAACTTTTGCCTGATTATGTAGGTCAAGGAGTGGTCATTTACATCATCAGGGAGGATACCAACTCTTGCTGCTCTCCTTGTTTTACATCCTGACTGTTTTATCTTGTGAGGGTTGTGAAGTCAGAAACTGCAACTGTTTTATCTTGTGAGGGTTGTGAAGTCGGAAACTGCAAAGTGTCTCATTAGTTTCCAACCTCTCTCTGTTATGATTTTCCATTGCAAATGTATGGTGATAAACGGAGGGCATGTAGTGATCATCAGTACTTTGGGGAGGTATCTTTGTCTGAATCTTTGACGCTTGAGGCCTACTACTACTTGATAACACATGCAAGTCATATAAGTCCCTGCTGTCACATGTTAACATTAATTTTTATACAAATCTCCCACCTTTTACTTGCTTACTGTACCAAGTGATGAAATAAAAGGACATTGCATAATATTATTATACAATACAGTACATGTTCAGGACTTGCCTTGTAAATGCAGTCAGCCCTGAACTAACTGTGATGCAAGCAGTACACAGCCAATACATTGGAAGTTAAAGGCTCTGACTATGAGTTGAGGCCAGCAGAGGTCACAGAGTTCATGTACTATGTCCCTGTTCACTCTGTATCACTCGACAATGTTTATGTTGTATATATTGTGATAAGTTAAATGTAGCCTGAAAACTTTTTCTGCTTCGGCTAGGCCTATTGGGAGCAGCAGCAGCTTTGCCTTCAGTCTGTAGCACATAGAAATGGAGTTAAGCAGCAGGATCTCCTAGATTCTATCTATGTAGACTTTCTGTGTCTGTACTCCACTACTTTTGAATCCACAGGAAAAAACAGAATGGAGTGTGCATGGTTGCTTGTTGAATAGGTCAACAAGACTGGTTGATTAGCATGCAATTCAGATTCTTATGTTGTAATTCGTATCTCTGAAACAGAGGTTAAGACAGATTAAATCCATTAATAATCTACTCCATTATAAACAGCTAAGCAAACTGATGGTGAGGACACTTGCTATGTTTGCAGGACTTTGAAAAAACAAAATATTTCCAAAAAATATATTTACAGAGGAGTATTGAAAGACAAAAGGTATGCTCCCATTTTGTTACCTACATAATGGATATGCTGGAATATATTAATGAATAATGTGAAAGCAAAGCCTTTTACACTGTTATCTGTATGCATTAGTTAGAAGTTACTGATGGCATGGCCATGTTTTTTAGCCATTTCAGATGTACACATGATGGATAGTACATGAAAATAGAAAGCTGTGTGATACAGATGTACAAATGTTTCAGGGACAGGTCCTTTGAAAGCATGTTCAGCATTTCAGAGATGTTTTGTTATCAAAATGGTTTATATGCCTGTTCATTGTGGGTGTGGGGAGCAAACAAAAGTCACTGTTATGTCACAAGCTATAACGAGCAGTTCTTTTGGGAGGGAGCACAGCTGAGCTACTGTTATGGCACATATAAGGATATATTGCTCTTGCTACCCTCTTTGTTTTGCATCCTCACCTGTTGTTAGTATTTCACATCTGTAGACTGTTTCATGTTTTTCCAGTGGGTGCTACTGACTGCCTCCCTCTAATTCTAATCTTTCTTTTGTCTGGTAACAGTTACTTTGTAGTTATGTGATGCTTGTGTGTATTATCATTCTGTTGTCTTTTGGGGCACAAAATGTCATTGAGATGGAAACCTTCCTTTAATGAAGTTGAAGATAATATCATTGTTGATGCTCTCAGTCAACATGGGGCATTTCTTCTGGGAAGGGGTCATCCCAATATTCCAGAAAGGTTCAGAGTATGGCAGCAGATTGTTGCAAACATCAGTTCTGTGGACAGCCACAGCTAGACATATGAGCCACAGGGCCACTGACATGATTACCTCTGCACGGAGGCATGCAGCTGCTGTTGCCAGAGACCAGAGTGTAACTGGGGTGGGCCTGCTACAGAACCAGCTCTCACCCCCAGTAAGGAATTCCTGGCAAATATTCTGCAACAGGACAACTCACAGCAGAGTGGACCACAACATGTCATTGACATAGGCACCACTCCTTCTGAGTCCCAGGAGGAAATTCCCAGTAGTCTTTGTTATATAATAAGTTGAATACTGTTGTGTAGTAAAACAATTAAAATAAAAGTTACTTCTGTGTCACATGTATTTTTTTTTTGGGGGGGGGTGAAGATTGGTACAGTTATAAGCTCAGTTTGGAGTTGTCAGCCACATTCTTGTTAAATGCAAACTTCATGCAGATATACAAGAGTACATGTAGTAACCCCTGTCTTACTTTTAAATGTGCTGATGTTGCCATTACATCTTGCTTAACTTATTTCAGGATCGTCAGGAATCCAGCAACATATGTCTCCAGCAGATGGTTGGCCAAATAAATTTATTTCAGTACTGCAGATCAGTTTAAAGAAGTATCATAACTGGTCATTTTAGGCCTGTTGTGTGTATTGCTGTACTGTCTGTAATAGTGGCAGCAGTGCTGGTTGTTTGGCATATATTGCACAATAGTAGTGCAGCTATTAATGTATGCCTGTGTTTCTCCCTTTTTATCATAGATGATCATGACAGTGGCAGTGTGGGCCCTGTGCTGCATGATATCAGTGTCTCATTAAACACTGAGGATGGTGGTGGGGAAACTGAGGCACAGTCGGGGGAGTGTAGATGTTGAATCTGACACAAAGGTGGACATGCAGCCACCCCCTTGATTTTCAGTATACACAGCCAGTAGGTGTATGCCAACCCAGTCCATTCAGCCCACAAATACTGGGCAGGTGCATGGCAATGACATTGAGCAGGGAAGTGTGGCTACTGTGGCTTCAGTGTCTGTTGAGTCTGGCCTTAGCCAAATTGTTGGCTAGGTGCTATGCAGAAAGGTTGATAGGGGTGCTCAGAGGGGGTCTGGTGCAGATGTCTCTTCCTGTGTCACTCAATGCATGTTTAGAGCCATCATGGAGCAAAGGCATGTTCAGGAAGGTTTACCAGACAAATGTTCATGTTTGTGGATGTGGCACAGTCTGACATGTGTGACTGCCTCAACCATATCACAGATTCACTGGATCAGATAAATGACTCTTTGGAATGAGGGGTGTCTGTGATGGAATGAAGGGTCTCTGTTATGGAAAGAGCAGTGTCTGTGATGGAATGTCTGCTGGAATGAAAACAGTGTCCTCGTGGGTGTAGGTCAGCTGCAGCATCTGCTGATAGTCAAGATGGCCATGGCCGATCACATTCCCATAGTGGCAGTACTTCCTCTCGTCCATTGGTGAGTGTGCTGTCCACACCCAGACATGGAAGGCCATGGTGTCATGGTTCTGGGCATTCCCATGAAGATGGCACATCCAGCAGACATCAGTCATGTTCATATAGCAGCACTGCTTCTGACCTTGGACGTAGAGGTGGCAGTTCAACTCCTGGCAGAGCCATTTCTTATGGTTGGGGGAAACAACAATGAACTGCCACTTCTACAATGCATAGCTCACACCTGTGCAACATGGGAAGATGGAGAGCTAGCACTGAGTTTGGCTGTGTTCATGCAGACTCTCACATACCACTTTCATATGGAGGATGCCTGCAGACAAACACATGACGGTTACATGGTTCAGCCTATCTGCCCCCCTTTCTTGCTTTTACACACACACTCCCCAACCTTTTGTGTCAGCCTAGGACTGCTGCTCCCCCACACAATACCATATACAAGTGATGATAACTATGTTATATCCCTGTTTTCTCTCTTTTGGATTCAGGGATACAAAAGCTTTGTGCCTGGTGCACAGGATGCATATCTACATTAGTGCCCATTATATCTGCATTTGTGTTGTTGAATTGAAAATCGTACCTGTCAATTATATTTGCCTTGCCAAATTATACAGTGGATAGCATCACCATATCAGTACCTTCTGCTGTATTTTCTTGTAAAGGTTGTGAAGTCAGGAACTGCAATGTGTCTCATTGCATTCTAACTTTTCTGTTTAATGTTTTCCAGTACATACATATGGTGCACATAAGACACGCCATCACATTCAGATCTCAGGATTGTATGACAGTACTGTAGTCAAACTCATCAGACCAATAATACACTATAAATGCTCCTTTTTGCATGAACCTCATTAGACACATGCAGCAGCTGGACAGATCACAGGACTTTCTCATCAAGATAACACAGGGCCTACTAACCATCACATGATGTATTTGGGTAGATTAAAAGACATGTCACTGTCATCTGTCTGGTATTGCATTAAATTGTAACTGTTATTCTGAGTGTCTTACTTTGGGTTTGAGCACCTGGGCTTCAGGCCAGTTGTTTAACATTAAAAAGGTTTGTAATCTACAGTCTTGTGAGAGAAGACGGTAGCCTCTGCTCTTCTGAGCTGTGAATTGCTGGTTGAATGTTTATTATGCTTATTGTGCCAAGTGTCTTTGTTATGGTTTAAGTACTTGGGCTCTAAACCAGTTATTTTACATTAGGTAGGTGGTCTAGACTCTTGTTAGACGAGAGGAGAGCCTACACTCTTCTAAGCTGGGAATTTCTGTTTGAAGGCTTATTAGGTCTGTTATTCTGAAAGGGCCTAGGTCTGGATTAAGCACTTGGGTTCCAGACCCCTTATTTCACACTAGGAAGGTTTGGGGTATACACTCTTGCTGGAGTATTCTACTGAATTGCTGCTTTATTTCAACTGTGTTTTTTTCTGTTGTGATTACTATTTTCTGTACTTTGAATTTCTAGTACTTCTGCATTTTATAGCATAGGCTAGATTCAGGCTTGCTGAGTCTAGACTGCTTGGTGTCATTTGAGCACTAAACCAGCTATCTTACATTAAGAAGGCCCCCTTCACTCTTGTGGCATCAGTTTGCAGCCAATGACCTGTCTGAGCTAGGGACTGCTGAATAAGGCTCAGTTTTGGCCTTTACCTTTGTTTACCTTTTTAAAATCATTTAACTTCACTTGTATTCCAGCATTGTGTTTGGGCAGGTTTGCACTCATTTTACCGTACCTGCTCAGAGATTGCCCTTCTGCCTTGTGAGCAACTCAGTTGTGCATTGCGAAGCATTGACACAGTTTTGCACCGCTAGTCCTCCATAGAATAGACACTTTTTGTTAGTCTTACAACAAAACCTGGCCCATCTGGCCTACTCCCCACTAGTTACTACAGTATATACCTGCCATAATGGATGGACAGTTTCCCACCATGTCTCTAGCCAGCCTGATTGACATGGGCATCGTGAGGCAATGTAGCAATTGCTTCATGTATACTGACAACCAGTTACTTCTAAAATTAACAAATACAACATGCAAGAGCTGTATTATGAATTTGGAAGCAGTTCTCTCATATAACAACAAACCGGATATCAAACAGGTTGTCAGCACACACACTTCACCTCTTGCAAATAAAAAGTTGATAACACATAAACCCACATATGCAGAGATATTCACTAGAACCCTGCCTAAAAATCAGAGATCTCCCAAGTGCAAAGCTACTGCACACACTGCAGACCCAAGAGAATCCACTATGCATGATAATATGCACAACAGCGCTTCAGACAATAAGCCCCTAAGAAAAAACATCTCAAAATGAAATTTATTGGTCATAAACGACTCCATAGTGCGACAAACAGATGTCCCCCTCCCAGACTGGACAAGGAGAAGGTCACGCTCAGCTGCCTGTCAGGTGCCAGGATCCATCAGATCATGCACGCACTCTAGTTTCTCAACAACAAGTACCATTATGACTCAGTCATAGTCCATGTTGGAATGAATAACTTGAGATGTACCTCAATGAACTATATGAAGAGACACATGACTGAGCTCTCAGATTATGTGCCCCAGGCAAGTATGTCCCTAGCCCTAAGCAGCATTCCACCTTCACCCAGGATAAAGCTTCAAGATAAAAACAAAAACATGATTGACTTCAACAATTGTCTTAAATTCTGTTGTCAGTCCAGGAGGATCCAGTATCTGTCAGCCTGGGAAGATATGGTTTGACAGACCACACTGCTTTGCCAGAGATGGTCTTCACCAGTTGCCTTTTGGCTTTTGGTTACTGGCAAAGATACTTGCCTCCTATAGTGCCTTTTTAGGCAATGTCAGAACAACTAAATTCCCAATGTAAATAAAATTCACCAGAGACAAAGTCAAGGATATGCTGCTTAATGCAAGGAGTCTAAATCTGAAATTGCACTCACTGGAAGCACTCCTTACCTTGGAAGATGTCCATGCCTGCAAAGTCACAGAGACATGGTAAAATGCTGCAGAGAGCCCCTGGCCATGCAAGGCTACAATTCCTTCTGCACTTTCAGACCTCAAAAACCAGTATGAAAGAACCAAAGGTGGAAGTGGGAGGGTGGCCTAATGGTTAAGGTGTTTGCCTTACAAACACAAGGTGCAGGGTTTGAGTCTCACAAGGGATAATTGGCTAAGCTTAAAATGGCTCGCAAGGGCAGTTAGCTTAGTACTAATATATGAACCTATGAACCTATGAAGTGTATACATGTTCATTAAAGACAAATACACCTCAAGACTTGTCTAACAGTACGACTTCCTAGAGCTACTCCAATTCCAACTAACTGTAGGAAATCCCCCCATCCATATCATTGTTAGCTATAGGTCCCCCACCATGAACTACGAGAACTACTCTGCCTACTTGAACTTACTTGAGTCACTCACTATACAGCCAAACACCTTGATCATGTGTGATTTCAACTATCCTTCCATTGACTGGGAGTCATATATGAGCGCAAACTTGCTCACTCTATGGTTCTGGACTTTGTTAATACAAATGCTCTGGAAAAGATAGCCTGCATCTCTACAAGGGGCTCGAATGTCTTAGACTTAGTACTCACCAGCACAGGAAGTCTCTGCACTACCCCCAATATGTTGTACTCCCTAGTAAGGTCTGATTAGAATTCAGTCTTGTTTGAATTAATGATCATACCTGACCCTACTCAAGAGCAGAAAGGATGAAAAATTTCTCCAAAACAAACTATAACCTCTTAAACATTGCCATAAATAGTTGTAAGCCCCCTGCTACTACTGTCAACAATGACTGCTATACAGAGGTGTACAGAAATGGCCTGCATAAACACCTGTACAAATGTAGATGCTTGGCTGAACCTGAGCGGATCAAAACAAGGTCTTCACAAAAAAAAAAAAAATCCACCCTGGTGGACATCAAGCATAAAGAGGTTATACAACAAGTGGAAAAAAACTAATGTTTAATAACAAAAGTGAACTGACTCAGCAGAAGAAAGACATCCTCCACAGCTTGAACAAGCAAATTAGCTATCTTGTAAAGTTCTCTAAAGCCCATTACAAAGCTAATCTAGCATCACTAGATAAAGATAATTAAGAGGCATTCTTTAACAATGTCAAAAATCTAAAAGGGAAGGGCAGCTTTGTGCCAAACTAGCAGTAGTCAGTACCACTCATACTGACCCTGAACACATTGCCAACCTGCTAGCAGACAGATTTGGGGCAAACTTCACCCCCTGCCCTCACCAGACATACCCCAAAGCATACCTTTCACCAGCCATTTTCCAAGTATCTCCAAAGAGTAGGTCATAACTGCACTCTCCATGGCCAAAAACACAGCTTCTATGGGACCGGATAACATCCCAGGCTGTCTACTAAATGGCCTGAAACAGGACCTAGCAGAACCACTTGGCACTCTCTTTAAGCACAGTGTAAGTACTGGCTTTGTCACAGCACAGTGGAAATATCAACAATAATACCCTCAGAAATGTAGACCCATAAGCTTAACCAGCCTTATCTGCAAGGCCATGGAGGGAATCATCATAGACCTTATCAACAAAGACAGGTTCATAGGTGACCTTCAAACTCTTGACACAATCTGTCTTCATTAAGGGTAGATCATACTTACTAAACCTGGTAGACTTCTTTGAGAATGTCACCAAAGCCATGGATGAAGGGAGAACATAACATGCAAGCTATCTTGACTTTGCCAAGACTTTTGACACAATCTCCCACTCAGGCATCATTGAGAAGCTTACACAGCTGGGGTCTGAATGGAGAGATGATGTCGGAAAGCAAAGGAGAGTAGTACTGCTGAAACTGAATTTGTCCTCAAGTCTTGGTGAGCACCTTCATGGAATAGATCCTATTTTTCACAAAATCTCTCCCAGACAACAATGATACATAGACTGTATTTATATAGCATATATCATGTACAGAAGTAGGTCAAAAATTAAAAAAGATAGCTGGGTGCACAAGACCCAGAATAAAAAAGTGCCCAATCCTGGTAGATGCACTGATGACAGGACTGGAGAAAATGACAGTGTAGAATCCTCAAAATACGGAAACTTTCCTACAATGGGGCCAGGCCCATGGAGAGGATGGCCCCTGTTGTAGAAGAAATTAGCAGTCCACAAAAATCACAAAAACTGATAGGCCAAAGAAGATCCATGAAGTCAATAGAGTGGACTATTGAGGATAAGAAAGAAATGATGTATTGTTACTATTATGCAAAAAGCTCAGAATTTCCAGACACAAGATATACAAAAAGATTAAGAGAGAAATTAGAGGAAAGAAAAATATTTCCACAAGAAAACCTGTCAGAAGCCTCAAATAAAAAAATTATGCAGGGGCGGCTCGTGGCATCGGACTGCCGGACGGCAGCCCCCTCAGCTAAATAATAAAGTGAGAAAATCAAAATGTAAAAAAAAAAAAAAAAAACACCTTTTTTTTTTTTGTTTAAAACAAAATTAGAGTCCGTGACTCGGAAGTACACGCATGCGCACTTTAACCGCCTTGGGCTGCAGCGGTTTCAAACAGATTTTTTTTGTTTGTTTGTTTTGATTGCAGCCCGGTGGAGTCAATGAAGGCATCATTGTGATGCCCAGATGTCTATGCGGTTCCAAACCACATAGAATTGGAAGGGGCTTGGACTGTGACATCCGCAGGCACGTCATGAAGTGCTTGCTGGAATGCTCGGCTAAATGCTGCTGATTGGTTGTCGCTCTCTTCCCGGGCTTTAAGTGCTGGGAAAAGAGCGAGAATCAATCAGTCAGTTGTCAGCTTGACTTGTGGATTATTTTGTGATCTTTTTTTAAACTTTTTATCGGATTTTACTTTTTTTTTTATTTGGGTGGATTTTGCCAGCTGTGCTGCAGCCTGTGCTAGAAGGAAGAACAAGAAGAAAGAAGAAGAAAGAAAAGAAGAACAGAGTGAAGGTGCAGAATTAAAGTAAATATTGCAATTTCTTATCAGACTGAACTGAACATATCTGGTTAAAGTGTCTGATATAGTAAATAACTCAGCTTTTTCAATATTCTAATGCCCTTCATAATGTTTACATACAGAAGGTATCTACTACACTTCTTTGATAAGATTTTGTTAAAACTAGTTGTGTATGTTATTGCAGAATCTTGCCACATTTCTCTTCTAACTTTGTTCTCTTGTTTATTCTACTTACCAAGCATGCATATGTTTGAGGAATTTTTAAAAAACAGAAGAGACTGACAGCAATGGCTAGATGTATGTAGGCTGGATACCACTTTCCCATACCTTCTGCTATCACCTCTGACTGCATTCTCCTCATCAGTTACAATACATTCTGCAGCTAACCTTTGCCTATATGTTGCACAACTATACCATCCCCTGTGCTCCGTCATTTCCTCTGTCTGACCCATATGCATACAGGCAGTGCTCTGGAGTAGCAGGACATCGGAATGCATCTCTGGCTATACAGTCTGCAGGTAAAATAAGGTAATCCCCACTCTCTCTACAGTTCACTGGTAAGGACTTGACTTGAGTATTGTATTCATTTCTATACAATATCCGAGAAATATAATGTTAGCCCTTTAGAGAGTGTCCGGCAAAAAGCTACAAGAATGGTAAAGGAGTTGGAAGTGAGCAGAGACTGCAGATACTGGTATATAATCCCACAACAATGAAGTAGATAGGACAGAAACATGTTTTGATCCATGCAAACAGAGAGGTAACTGGTTAACGAAAAGTTCTGAAAAAGAATAAATTGGTAAATGGTAAAAAATCTCAAAATAAGAGGAGTTAATTTCATTTTAGACATGAAGTAATAGCACTTCAAAGAAAGGATAGTAGATAAGTGTAACTGGCTGTTGGAAAGACTGGAGTTTTCAGGAAGGCAAAGGATAGATGGAGTACTGATAGGGACACAAGTGGAAGGCCAATTGAACATTTATTGGATGCTGTCATGCAGATGAAATAAACCAGATGTATTTTTATTCTGCCATTTTTAGAAATTTCTATACCTATTTAAGATAATTTTTGAGTGCCCAAGATGGATACTCTTGATATTTCATAAATTCATAGGTAATTAATTACTAGGCTATTGATCTGTGAGAATCTCACGAAGCCTAACCTTAAATTCTCACAGTAATATTTAGCCCTTACATTTTGTGCAAAAATAATCCAGATGTACAGAACAAGGATATGTTGTGACGTGTATATACTGACTCTATCCATACCTCTGTGTCTTAGTGCAAGAAATCTGAAAAAAGCTTAGGGGGCAAATATCCAAAATATAGGGAGAGATTTTAAATATTGCTCACATAAACTTAGAAAGTTGCTAGAATAACAGGTCCTGTGCTTGCATGCATTTTCTTTGGGTTATAAAGTCTGAAACTCAAATGTATATTATTGTTTAGTGACTTCAGTCCTCAGCAATTTGCCAGAAAACCACACATTTTATGATAACCGACCAAAAATATGCAGCAAAAATCTGGACATTCTGCAAAAATCTGGACAGTTGAGAGGTACAAGGCTGCTAAAATAGGGGTGGATTTGCAATTATCCATGCATTCATCCATTTAAGTAGAATAAGAAAAGTACCTTGCTGAATGTGATGATTAAGACGGTGTCACAGAAGCAGATTTTCCTGATACATACCTGGCCCTACAACATGTTCTGTTTATATCGTAGAAAAGATTGAGATCTCTTGTGACAGTGCTTATGCCACTGCTTGGCTTGTGAATGTATAATAGGTCTGCCAAGATGGGGGTCTGTTGAAGCTCTATATGCCAGGCAGAGGTTACCTCTCAGTAGCCTGCATGATACTAAGAATCTGAACAAGCCCTTTAAAGTATCCACATAGATTTATAATGTAAGATCTTGATTTTCTTAGTGAGGAAGAGTTGTGGTTATTCCAGTTGTGACACATGTTTGGACAAGTGCGTACTGAAAGGGGCATTTTACTCAATGATCAGCCTAATGAGTGCCACTGTGCATGGCACTCATTAGGCCAATCATTGAGTATAATAATCAACCTAATGAGTACCAAGTACAATGGAATGATTACATCCTTGAACATAGATACCATGGCTTTAGATATAAGCAGGGGCGGCTCCTGCTATAGGACTGCAGGACTGCAAACCCCCACCTGTAAAATAAAAGAATAAAGAAATATAAAGAAATAAAAAATGAAATAACAAAAGTAAAAAAATAAATCGTGAGTCCCAGAACTCCACGCATATGCACTTGGAGTTCCTGGTACTCACAGAGCTACAGACTGCTTGCATTAAGCAGTCTGAACAGGGAAGAAAGGCATTTCTGCCCTGCAGCCTCAGAAGTCTGTGCGGTGACTGCGCACAGAATGGAAGGACACTGGACTGTATCACCTGCAGCCTACTCTCGCAGAGCCAGGAAACCCCAGCCTACTATCAGAGCTAACCAGCCATTTTGCATGGGAGGGCTAAGGAAACCAGCTGCTGACGTTGATTCTGTGGATTATTCAGGAAGGGAAGGAGATCAGCCATTGATTCTGCTGTGGAGTATTCAGGTAAGGACTGCAGTGTGTGTGTGTGTGTGTGTGTGTGTGTGTGTGTGTGTGTGTGTGTGTGTGTGTGTGTGTGTGAGCTAACCAGCCATTTTGCATGGGAGGGCTAAGGAAACCAGCTGCTGACGTTGATTCTGTGGATTATTCAGGAAGGGAAGGAGATCAGCCATTGATTCTGCTGTGGAGTATTCAGGTAAGGACTGCAGTGTGTGTGTGTGTGTGTGTGTGTGTGTGTGTGTGTGTGTGTGTGTGTGTGTGTGTGTGTGTGTGTGTATGTGTGTGTAATGCCCCAGTTGCTATATACTGGTAAATAGCAAACATATGGTGGTGGGTAGAGAATACTCAGACTTGAACCCTGTACCTTGTGTGCAGGTGGCAAGGGCCTGAATTCCCTACCCACCACCATTTGTAAAAAGTTTGCAGATTTTTGCCTCATATTTGTTCTGTTCCTCATAAAATCTGTGGTTTCTGTATGTTTGTTTAACTTGAAAAGTCAGTAATGCAGTGGTGTACTGATAGCACTGTTGCCTAACAGCTACAGGTTCTCTGGTTTGATTCTTGGCTGTGGTGCCTTCTGTGAGGAGTCTGCATGCCCTCACATCTTACAAAGACGTGTCTGGAGTGTTTTACCTTGCTCTGCTGAAAATTGGCTTTTGTTCAAGTCAGACTTTCCTGGTTAACAAATGTTAAATAAAAATAACAGGCATTTGAATTTCAGACTTCATATTCTTCAGAACATACATGGTAACACAAAATCTATTATTCCAGCAATTTTCTAAGTTTATAACATGTATATTTGAAATTTGTCCCTATTTTTGGGAGGGTATGTCAAGGTTTTTTGTGCTAAGGTTGAGAGCTATGGTGAGAACTGAATTCACTGAATATGTTTGGGGGCTGTATTCCCCCATTACTGGCTTTGTTCACGTGTTTTTTGCTATGAGGTTGAGAGCTATAGTGAGAAATGAATTCACTAAATCGTAGCCATTTAAGTTTCAGTCTTCCTCTCTTTCACAAAACAGCTGATTTGGCATATTGGTATGTTGCTCTGACTGTTTTGCACAGGGTCCACTGGGTTCAAGACGTGGCAGTGAAATGTATGGTAGTAACACAGAATTTTGTTCTAGCAACTTTCCAACATTATACAAGCAATGTTTAAAATGTGTCCCTGGTTTTTGGGCTTTTGTCCCCCCAATAAATTTTGGCTTTTTCCAGATTTCTTGTGCTGCAAACATCAGAGATCAGGCTGAGTGTCGAGTAGATTTTATAAGGAGCTGAGAGCTGCAGGGGAACAAAAGTTTAGTCTGCTTGCATTGTTAATAACACAACAGGTGGTGTACTTGCTTTTGATGCAGAAGGGTGTGAGTTCTACTCCCACAGTAGGTAGATGCATTGCTGATACTGTACTGCCTTATAAAGGGGGGTGGATGCTGCAGTCCTTTTTGGCGAAGATGCCTAGTAACTATGAACCTGTTATCAGTTTGTCATCCATTCCCTATTGTAATATTACTAGCTTATTTTTTTAATGCAACATAGGCAATTTATTCTTCAAGGGCAACAGGCACTTTTATTTGTAGATGAAACAATGACATATAAAGTTGTTTGCTAGCAGCAACCTCTTCATTAGTTACAGATTTCATTAATGTGGAATTATTTAGATGGCTTTTACTTCTTCAGAGATTGTGTACATTTACTGATACTGGTGGACTGTAAAAGTTTGACTAGATTTTTATGATAGAAATGTTCTAAATTGGGAAGTTTTGTCATTATTGCTGCATGCATTTTGTTTCATTGTTTACTGGAAAAATGTTCAAAACAATAAATTTAAAATGCCTTCTAACAACTGTACTGTATTGTACAAGGTCAGGAAGGTGTATCAAAGAGCGTGTGTATGTTTTGTGTTCAAGGGGCCTATGATTTGAAAACAGCCTAAAGTTAATTTTTATCTGCCACTGGCAAAATGTATTTTCTTTGAATGTGGGTTTCAATGAATGTGAGTATCAAGATCAGAGAAGTTTTAATGCTAAGTCTATTTTCATTGTGAGACTGCATTGCTTTGTTTAGCAGATATCTATTAGGGTTTGTGCTGTAAAATGCAAAATAAAACTTTCAAATGAAATACAAATCATCACAGAAGTAAAGCAGTATGCACATTACAGTGTTTATGGTAAATGGGGTGAAATAACCAAGGAATGGGACAATGGAATGGCTGCAGGGGGGAGGCTCCATTTGACCATAAGTCTGTGAGGGGGGGAAGGGCAGCAAACTCAGACAGCTGAACTATATCTCTCAACTGTCCAGATTTTTGCAGAATGAATAGATTTTTGCTTCTTATTTTTGGTTTGTTCCTCATAAAATTTGTGGTTTTCTGACAAATCATTTAGGAATGAAATCACTAAATAATGACAGACATTGAGTTTCAGACGTCATAACCTTCAGAAAAATGCGTGCTAATGCAAGACGTGTTATTCTATCAACTGTCTTAAGTTTATACAAGAGCAATTTTTAGTACTGTTTGTATGTCCCCCAATATATTTGGCCTTGTCCAGTTTTCCTGCATTAACAAGTTGAGAGGTATGTGCAAATAAATCGCTTTATAGAATTAGGAATATTCAAACCTCAACCGTCCCCAATTTTGGCTCAAAATGTTGCTCTCCCCCTAATAATCCCTCTGCAAAATGGCAATTTAGGAAGAAAATATGGAGGGTTTACAATTATAAATAACTAATGATCAGAGTTATAGTTTGCTTTTATTTCAGAAATGCATGTAGATGCTCTTATTTTGTCAGCTGCTCAATTTAACAGTACTGATATTAAAAAGGTGTCCCTTCTTTGACAGGATACCGGCTGTATTGTGTAGCAATTTTATATTTTTTCATCACATTTTTGGTCCATTTTTCATAAAAGTGTGGTTTTCTGGAAAATTAGCGGCAAATCATTAAAGATTGAAGTTAGAAAATAATGGTAGACATTTGAGTTTCAGATTTCATACCCTTCAGAAAATTCATACTGATGCAAGACCTACTACTATTCTATTACTTTTCTAAGTTTATAAGAGAAATATTTAAAAACTGTCCTTATTTTTGGGCCTGTGTCCCACTTCTATGTATGGCTTTATCCAGATTTCATGCTCTGAGGTTGAGAGGTATGGGTGTCAGAGCCATCACCGTCAACCAGAGACATTTCAAATTGTGACATACTTGTTGCACCCCACTCCCCATTGTAGTGGCTCTGGATGTGTCCAAGCAAGGCAAGGAGCAGTTATGCAGTTATGTGTGCAGAGTATTCCCCCATCCAAGGTAGACCACAAGTATGACCGTGGCTTTTCATCTGTCCTTGATTTTGCAGAATGTTCTGGTTTTCTGTCATATTTTTATACTGTTGATTTATGCTTATTATTCAGAAAATGCATGCTGTTGCAGTGCCCTGTTGCTCTGTGTTTAAGTAGCAATGCTTTAATGATCATCAGGTAAGCTTGTTGAAGATTGTAAGATGCAAGTAAGCTTTAATAAGCATACTGTTAAAGAATTACAAACATTGAAAGCCTTTTCATTGTTGCCATGCAAAGAATATTTACATAACTAGATAACGTATAAGCCTTAGGTATTGAAATGCATATGACAGCATTTGCAATAAAGGACAGGATTGCAGTATTTTCAGAAGCTCATTACATTTGTTGGAGACTTGCAGTTATCTTTGCAGACTTTACCCATAAACTAAACAGAATGCCAGTCTATCATGTGTGGTTCATAACTTGTGCAGTAATCCTTTAAGCAATTTATCTTGAGCTTGTTTCTTGTCTGCTGTTCATTTTTTACTTTGATCATGTCTTCCCCATGGAACAAGTAAATAGTTGTTGTCAGGCAGCAGGTCTTTTTTGGATAAGAAACATTTTTACAAGTGGGGATATCACAGAGATTGCTACTTTCATCATGTTACTTGGTAATTTTATAAAGCTGAATATAAGTTATAATTTGAACTGCAGTGCCAGGAGAAGTGGCTTGAGTTGAGGGATGCTTGTTTTTTTTTTATACTTGATTTTGACTGGCATTCCAGTAATGTATTTAAAAAGTAATTTATTTTTTCACGCCTCACAACCTTTGTGTTTCCATCTAGATATTAAGTAAGTTGTCATGTAGCCAATGCATTGAAATATTTTTTCTTCTACACTTCATTTTGTCTTGATTGGACTCTCGTAATGATGATTTGGCACCAAGGGCAGTGTGTTTAATTAAAGTTCCAGCTGTTGTGGTTTTGAGCATAGCCCCACCCCTTTCTAGTTGACCACACCCCTTCCCATTGGCCCCACCCATTCAGCTGTCTCCTGCAGCCCCCCTTTAATTTAAAGTCACCAGCCGCCACTGAAATTATGTTTATTAATGCAACAGATTTGTGAAAAACAGTATACTGACCAAGAATCTTTGATCTGTTTGGAAAAAGAAGCATATGAGGAACTGTGAAAAAATAAACAACAAAATCTAGGGATTTTTGAAAAGTATAAAAAAAAAATATGGAAATGGGAAAGATGGTGAAATATTTATGCAGAGATTATAGCCAAATTAATCAATATAAAGAAGGCAGCCCCAAAGAAATTTGAAGAGAAATACAGGCAAAAGCATCCAGATATGGAAAATTTCACAATAAAAAAATAATATCACAAAGAGGGAATGTAGAAAAGAAGATTAGTAAAGTAGAAGTAAAAAAAATAGAAGCTGAAGTTATGGAGTGCCTGCGAAGTGAAGGATTTGGTATAGAAGATCTAACACAACTTATGTCATAGCATAATAGAACGAGTCCCCAAAGTAAGGAAAAACAGGAAGATTAGGGGATATCTGAAGAAGAAATATGGACATGGGAAAGAAAAAGAGATTTAATATGGTGTAATATTTATGAAAAGGAGAAAGCAAAACTAGTCAATGCAAAAAGAGCAGCACCAAAGATATTTGAAGAGAGATACAGGCAAAGGAATCCAGACATGGAAAACTTTACAATACAAAAAAAAATAAATAAATAACATGGCAAATTCAAACCAAAAGATAAAAGATTAATATTAGTGGCCCAAGACAGTGGAGTACGCACATGTTGGTTTACAAATGTTCATTGCACATGTGGGAGAAACAGATAAATGTAGGCTTTGTAAAACAGAATTGGAAAGGTGAACGCCTCATTGCTGACTGTGACATACTAATGGCAGAAGGACTGTATACTGGAGGCACAATAATGTGGCAAGACTGTTGTACTGGGGTTGGTGTAAACATTATGGTATTAAAGTAGCTGAAAAACACTGGAAACATGAGCGACATAGCATCACAGAAAATTATGAAGTATGTATCACATGGGATCACCCATTACCAAAAGTTCAAAAGATAGATACGAGAAAAACAAATATAGTAGTCCATGAGAAGACAAAAAGTAGCATTAGTCATTGAAATCTGTACATCCAGTGACTGCAGAGACTTGTGTACAGAGAGACACAAAGTCATAAAATATCAGGATTTGCAAGCAGAAATGAGAGCAATGTGGAAGAAAGATACCCAGACAGTTCCAATAGTAGTAACCCAGGAACCCCACTCGGCCTTCCTGAGAACACTGGAAAATATGAAGGTCTCTCCAAACACCATTATATTGGGCGACTTCAACTACCCAAACATAGACTGGGGGCATTACTCTAGCTCCAACACCCTACCCCAAAGGTTCCTAGAATTTATAAACTCAAATGCTATGGAACAACTTGTTACCACTCTCACAAGAGGGGAAAACATACTGGACCTGATCATCGCCAACATGGGGACTCTATGCTCCAGACCAGAAGTGTATCCCTCACTGGTAAGATCAGACTATAAACTAATCTCACTGGATATTCACATCCCGACCCCACCCCCTGCCCAGAAAACCACAGTGAAAAACTTCTCTAAAGCAAATTTCATACTCCTCAAAACTGAGGTGGAATCCTTCAAAGCCCCGGCCTGTGGAAAATGCCCAGACAGCAGAATCCTTTATAAACACATTCTATGAACACCTTCAGGAATGCATGGATCATGCAATCCCAAATAAAACCAAGACCCAATCCTCCAAAGGCAGACGTCCTGTCTGGTGGACCCCAGCCATAAACAAACTATACAATAGAAGGAGGAAGCTACTACATGATAGAGCAAAATCCCAAAAATGGAAGGCATCTCTGATCAGTATTAGCAAAAAACTACGGGCACTCGTAAAATCGTCTAAGGCCAGCTTAGAGAGAAAAATTGCACAGGACACTAAGGATAATCACAAGGCTTTCTTTAGTTATGTTAGGAACCTGGGTGGGAATTCCCAGAAATGCTCAGAATTAGTCCAAAATGACAAAAAATACACCGAACCCACAGACATTGCCAACATCCTAGCTGACAGGTTCAGTGCAAACTTCTCCCCCCCCCACCAAAAGGGCAAATATCTATCTCAGCAGAGTGTTGCCCCCATGACATCTCAGATGCTCAGGTAAGAGACGCCCTCTCCAAAGCAAAAAACACAGCATCAGTGGGACCAGACGGTGTCCCAGGCTGTGTCCTACATGAACTCCAAGAAGAGCTAAACCCAAACCTAAAACTACTGTTCAATCTCAGCCTTACTAGAGGATATGTACCCAAAGAGTGGCGTACAGCAACAGTGGTCCCTCTCCACAAAGGTGGTGCCTCAACGATCCTGGAAACTATTGCCCTATAAGCCTGACTAGCTTGGTCTGCAAAGCTATGGAAAGGATCATCATGGACCTCATAAATAAAGATATTGGGGACCTACAGACACTGGATCCTACCCAGTTCGGCTTTGTTAAGGGCAGATCCTGCCTCTTAAACCTGGTCGATTTCTTTGAAACAGTCACCAAGGCCTTTGACGAGGGGAAGTTGGTCCACACAGCCTACCTGGACCTCGCAAAAGCCTTCGATACAATACCCCACTCGGGCATTATAGATAAGCTCACCAGCTTAAATATAAACCACTATGTCACTAGATGGGTTGCAAACTGGCTCAAGGACAGAACCCACATGGTTAAAATTGTTGGAGCCATGTCAGACTCCAAACCAGTTACAAGTGGTGTCTCACAAGGCTCAGTCCTGGGACCTCTCTTGTTCGGTATATATTTCTCGGAGGTACAGGCCAACACAGAAGGACTGTGGCTGACCAAGTTCGCAGATGACTGCAAACTAGGCGCCATAACAGACTCTCCAGCCGACACAAGCATCCTCCAAAAGGGCCTCATAGAAACAGACAACTGGTGCCAGAGCCATGGCCTCAAGCTAAATGCCAAAAAGTGTATAGTCATCCCCTTTGACAAAAACAAAGTGCCCACAAATTACCACATAGGTGGTAATCCATTAAGTACAGAAGAAGTAATTAGGGACCTGGGCACCCAAGTTGATAGCAATCTCTCATTTGACAACCACGTGGCCAAAGTGGTTAGAAAAACATTTTATATAGCCCACCTAATCATGAAGGGTTTCACATCTAGATCAGGGGAGGTCATCGTGCCTCTTTACTCATCCCTCATCAGGCCCATAATTGAGTACAATGCCCCTTTTGGAATGTACCTTACCAGACACCTGCAGCAACTGGAAAGACCCCAAAAGTACCTCACCAAGAGGATCAAAGGGCTCAAACAGATGCCATATGCTTCCCGGTTAAAGAAACTCCAGCTCTACTCAGTGGCATACCGCCTGCTCAGAGGTGATCTGTGCCTGACGTATAAAGCCATGTCCAACCTGGAATTAATGGACATGCTGCACCTCAGAAAATCCAAATCCCATTGAGCTATGCACTCAAGAGACTTGAACCTCAGCACTGAAATAAATAGGACATGCTGGAGGGACTGATTCATAACCCAGAGGCTCCCTTCACTCTGGAATAAAATCCCAGTCCAGGTTAGGCAGAGTCCCTCATTGACTCTCTTCAAGAGGAATCTTGATGAGTGGATGGGAGATCATAGGTTTACCCCAGGTATCACTTCTGTGTCACTGTTAGACAGAGGCACAGTATACTAACCTCAAAAAAGGGCATAGCAAAATTAATTTAAAATGGGTGGTGAAAGCCAACCACACTCTGGCTAGGCTTATAAATGCCCTAGGGCAGATAGCCTAGTATGAACCTATGAACCTATGAGCAAAGAGTCTTATAAAAAAAGAGTCTACATTCGTATTTAGACATGTTGCCAATACATGTATCTCTATATGAATTCCAGAAGGAGTCATTACTGGACACATTACGGGTGTTGCAAAGAGCACTTCTTGCTGACATCAAAGATTGAAACAATACTAATTTCATGAACTTTAATTGTACTTTGACTTAGGAATGGGGTCCATTCCCATCATGGTAACAGAAATCCAAAAGACTTGGAGAAATTAAAAAGCTGGGAATTAACCCATAAGTCACTAGATGGGTAGCCAACTGGATCAGCAACAAAACACATACAGTGAAAGTTGGGTATTCCACCTCTACCAGCAGACCAGTTACCACTGTTGTACCACAAGGATCTTTGCTGGGTCCGCTACTGTTTGGAATTTATTTCTCAGAAGTCTGGGGGAAAATAAATGGCCTGTGGCTTACCACATTCACCGATGACTGCAATCTGGGTGCAATCATTAAGTCCCCCAATGATGATGACACACTACAAAAAGGGCTTACAATCAAATGATTGTTGCCAAAGCCACAGACTCAAAATAAATGCAAAATAATGCGTTATCATCCCTTTCAGCAAAGGGGAAGTCCCTGCAAACTGCAATATTAACAGTACCCCCTTAGCTCAAACCCTGTGGCATGAGATTTGGAAACACAGGTTGACAACAACCTTAACTTTGATCACCATGTGCCCACAGTGGTAAGGAAGGCCGTCTGTGTTGCACATCTCATAAGTAAGGGCATCACATCCAGAGCTAAGTATGTTATAACTCCCCTGTTCTCATCCTACATCAGACCACTGATAAAGTACAATACTTCCTTCTGTATGTACATCACCAGACACTTGCAGCAGCTGAAGTGACCTCAGATGTTTCTCACCAAGAAAATTCAGGGCCTGCAACATATGAGCTCCATGGATAGGCTGAAGGCTCTGCCACTGTACTGTGTATCTTATAGGCTGCTGACAGGTGACTTGTGCCTGGCCTAAAGAGCAGTCTTGGACCTGGCCTTAATGTAAATGCTGCATATCTACAAGTCAAATGGGACAATATTCACTCACTCTAGGGATCATGACCTAGCCTGCAACATTAACCTGACATGCTGGAGAGACAGAAATGTCTCCCAGAGACTGCCACTCCTCTGGAAAAAACTCCCAATTCATGTAAAACAGAGCTCCTCAATGACCCTATTTAAGCATAATTTAGAGAAATGGATGGGAGACCATAAATTTACACCAGTTGTTTTACCTATGTGCCTCTTGAATAAGAGCAGTTGGTACTGATTATACACTTTTGCTGCAAATATAGACCATACAACTTGGTCAATAAGGGAACAAGAGTATATCATGGCTAGGCTTATAAAGGCCCTAGGGCCAATAGTCTAGTAATATTCTATGAACCTATGAACCTAAGGTGATTTCTGCCTGGGCTCTAGGCCTGTGTCTGATCCTGCCCTGGTGGGATGGCTGCATATGCAATAATCTGATATAGCCGATGATATCAGCATTGTCTGTTGAGCACAGGGTGATAACAGTATCCCACATGCTGGTGTAAAATCCATGTAATGTCAAGTAACAGCTCAAACGCACACACACACACACACACACACACACGCACACACACACACACACACACACACACACACACACACACACACACACACACACACACACACACACACACACACACACACACACACACACACACACACACACATTTGGCTGCAGTGATAACAGAACCCCACCTATCTAAGTGCCCAGACTTTAGAACACAGTACACTATTCAAGCATCATGGCACATGTCTGACTTTTCCATTGCTGCAGGTCAATTTATAGCAGATGACATCTGCAGTACATGTTGGAGAGAAGAAGGTGGGAGGCCTACATGAAATAGATGTGTAGGCAGGTGCAGGTAACAAAATACTGGCAAGCCATGCCATTAAGAAAGTAACTGTTGACTATCACATCTACTCTGCTGAGTAGACACACACACACATACACACAGCAAGTTGACTGCAGTGAGAACAGAACCCCCTACCTACCTAAGTGCCCAAACTCTGTTGCACACTACTCTACACAAGCACCACAACACTGGTCTGATGTTTGCATTGCTGCAGATCAACTTATAGTGGATGACATCAGCAGTGCATGCTGGAGAGAAGAAGGTGGGAGGCCTGCCTGAAATGGATGTGTAAGCAAGTACAAGAATCAAAATACTGTAATTTTATGGGATGTGGAGATCACTGCAGGATACACACTTGCTCTTCTGCCCCCCCCCCCACACACACACACACACTTGACTGCAGTGAGAGCAGAACCCCTATGTATATAAGTACAGAGACTACAGAACTCAGTACTTTACACAAGTGCCATGGTACCAGTCTGATTTTTACATGGCTGCAGGTCAGCTTATATTACATGTGGGTGACTGGAGGTTGTGAGGTGTGCATAGGTACACAGATTCATAGGTTCATAGGCTCATAGGTAGGTACTAAGCTATTGTCCGTGGGCCACCATAGTGATCCCTGGGGTGAATTTCCCATCCAATCATCAATATTTTTCTTGAAGAGTGCTAATGAGGAGCTTTGTTTGATATAGATAGGTAGCTTGTTGCAGAGTATGAGAAGTCTCTGGGACAGGAATCTATCCCTCCAGCATGTTCTGTTTATTGTGGTGACAAGGTTTAGGTCCCTAGAGTGTGTAGCTTAGAGAGATTGGGATTTATTTAAGTGGAGCATGTCCAATAGCTCTGGGTTTGACATAACTTTGTATGTTAGGCAGAGATCACCTCTGAGTAGACGATATGCAACGGAGTAAAGCTGGAGTTTTTGAGATGGTCTGCATAGGGCATCTGTCTGAGGCCAGTACTCCTCTTTGTAAGGTATTTTTGTGGCCTTTCCAGTTGTTGTTGATGTCTTGTGAGGTACCTAATGAGTGACGAGTAGAGGGCAACAATGACTTCTTTTTTCCTGGATGAGAAACCTTTTGCGATGAAGTGTGCTACATAGAAGGATTTCCTGACCACTGTGGGGATGTGATTATCAAAGGAGAGACTACTGTCCACCTGTGTCTCAAGGTCTCTTATCACACTTTCAGTGTTAAGTAGACTACCACCTGTGGGGTACTTCATGGGTACACAGTTTTTGCCAAAAGGGATGACAATGCACTTTTTGGCATTGAGCTTGAGGCCATTGCTTTGACTCCAGGCATTTGTCTCATTAAGGCCCTTTTGTAGGATGTTCACATCATTGGGAGTTTTGATTATTGCTCCTCCTTTGCAGTCATCTGTGAACTTTGTTAACCAAAGAACTTCTGTGTTAGTCTGTACTTCAGAGAAGTAGATACCAAACAGGAGAGAACCCAGGACTAAACCCTGTGGTACTCCACTTGTCACTGGTCTGAAGTCAGATTTGGAGTCTGCTACTTTCACAGTGTGGGTTCTGTCAGTGAGCCAGTTGACAACCCATCTTGTGACATATTAATTTATATCAAGTTTAGTGAGTTTATCTATAATTCCAGAGTGGGGGATGGTGTCAAAAGCCTTGGCAAGATCTAGATAGGCTGTGTGAACCACCTTACCCTCATCTACAGCTTTGGTGACTGCTTCAAAGAAGTCTATCAGGTTTAGGAGATATGATCTGCCTTTTACAAACCCGAACTGGGTGGGGTCCAGAGTATGGAGATTATCAATGTCTTTGTTTATAACTTCCTACATTCCATGGCCTTTCAGACCAGGCTAATGGGGCGGTAGTTCCCGGGGTCCATGGTGGATCCCCTTTTGTGGAGTGGGATAACCATTGTTGTGCACCATTTATTGGGCACAAAGCCTGAGGTGAGGCCATGATTGAACATGGTACTTAGGTGGGGTGCCAGTACATTCTGTAGTTCATGTAGCTTCATATGATGCCAGTAGCCTAACAGCATTAGGGTGTGTAGAATCCTAGCTGTGTAAAAGCACAAGTACCCTTACTGAGTATAGTTGGATGTTTGAGTTTAGCAGAGGAAGATTGTCAGCACCACTGACTGACCTTTGCCATGAGGGTGCACACAACATTATATATTACACTTTATAGTGTGGCCGATATATGTGTATAAAAAAATACTGAGCACCAGGGTTATATTGCTTGGGGGAACAACACATTTATGTAATGTGAATATTTGACATATACTTAGAATGTACCGTGAATTTGCAATGTTTCCACATGTAGTTTTATGCCATACAAAAGAAATATATTTCCTCTGCTAAACTCAAACATCCAACTATACTCAGTACGGGTACTTGTGTTTTTAAACAGCTAGGCTTCTACACATCCTAGTACTGTTAGGCTACTGGCATCATATGAAGTATATCAAAGTATTTACATCAGCTGAAAATTGGTTCCATCAATACTGTCTCCTTCTTTACCCCAAAAAAACTAAATTATTTCTGTTCACTCCAACACAGAAGTCCTCTCCTATCAACTTTATAATTGTATCTAACAATGGCACAATATTATCACCTGACTCTAACACAAGTGCAATAGGTTTTTGAACTTCATCTGCCATGCTGACTTCTAGGTGTCACAATTGATCACAATCTAAACTTCAACTCACACATTAACTTAACCATTAAATCAGTAAATAGAAAACTCGGCTTTCTCTATAGGCTCAAACCCTTCCTTACATCTTCAGCTAGGACTGCTATAGCACAAACACATCTGAGCTCTACCCTTCTTTACACCTCTCCTATTTTTACCAATCTTTCAAAAGCCAATTTTAATAAGCTGGCAACCTCATACAATAACAATGCTAGATTTGCCACAGGTGCTCCATTTCATGCCCACCATTGCATAAATCTTAAACAACTAGGCTGGCTGGAATTACAAAACCAGCTGTTGCTTCAACAACTGGCAATCATCCACAAGATCTTGTATCACCCCACAAATACTTCCATACTCAGTAACCTTATTACCCCTTATAAAAACCTCACAACCCTTCACTCAGCTAACAAGCTACTAGTCACCTGTCATAAATCACACAATAAATCTGGTGACTGCCTGTTTACTAACACTGTTGGTTTTATTTGGAACAAGCTTCCTAGCGAACTCACCTCACTGGTATCGACACCACTCTTCAAGAAGCAACTAAAAACCTTCCTTAATTCCCATTGGCTATGCCCATGGACTAATCCTGACTGACACTTTTTTGCCTCTTGCCTTATCATTGCTACAAAAGAACAGTTTCCCCCTCTCCTGCAAAGACAGCAGGTGTATACACACATGTACTTTCCGTTTCTATAGCTTCTGACTCAGCTAAATTAAGTAGAATAAATACCTTTGTATGGTCATCTTTATCAGAAAATGTAGCCTGTATGAAAATGTAAAAAAGAATAGGAAAAAGCGCACCAAGGTAACCGCACTTTATTGAGTCACAAAAACAGCGACAAATAGTCGAAATAATCCAAAAGGTGTAATCCAACCAGATGTATGAAAATGTCATACTCTTGTTCCAGTTCTCTGCAAAATTAGTATCAAACACAAGTGCAATAGGTTTTTGAACTTCATCTGCCATGCTGACAAAATATGCACAAACACACTGTAAAATATGGCCCTTGTAATTATATAACAAGCTTCTCTATGTGCTTGTAATTACATTCAAATGTGCAATAAACTCTTTGAAATATTGTACTTTACGAACTATGCTCTGAAATGGCTGTAACTGTACTGTCATACTACACAAACATGCAAACACTTCATACACTTCTTACAACTCAGACAGCCTTATTTAATATGAAAAATACATGCTGAGTGCAAATGTTGTCATTTCCTTTTATTTTATTAGTTTTATGCAAGTTGGACTGTATTTCAAATATTTTCCATAGTAATTCGAATATTTCTATCAATATTGGACATTTTGATTTATTTAAATATCTTTTAGAGTGTTCTGTATGCTTTGTTTTATATTTTGTAAATAAATTATTTGAGCAAGTTTTAACATCTGAAAGTTATTTCTGATCTGTTTGCAAATTATACATGCAGTACGGATGATCCACTCCTGTATATTCCTCCAACACTAGCTAGTTTCCTCTCTGATTCAAACTGGAGAAACTGGAACACTTTCTGGCAACAAATCATTTTAACCATGCCTCTTCTGACACCATGTCACTCATCCCTCTAAGTACAGAAGACAAATAGGTGGGGTAGTTCATTTAGATGCTTTATTACATAGAAATGCATCAGGATGGATAGCATCATTGTAAAACTGGGCGGGCGAGATGGTGCAGGTTAAACATTGTCACACACAGCAAGAGGTTCTGGTCTGGTCGATTCTCAGGCCTGTGCCCTGGTGTGTGCATGTTCCATCCTGTGTTCGTGTTCGTGGGTCCTACCCGGTTACTCTCTTTCCTCCCAAAGACATGCATCTGGAGCATTTCTCCCCGGCCTCCAGGCCAGCTGAAAACAACCTCTGTTTCCTTTTCCGTCAACAATCGGTCAAAATAAAAAAAATAAATAAATAAAATAAATAAATAAAACATAAACAAACTGATTAACAGACAGACTTTACATACAATCATGCTTTCATTTCAACTGCTTACTACAAAATGGCAGTCAGGCTCGCATGTGCCCAGTATTTATACACTTGTGCAAGCCCATAGATAGCTTTTTAAAGATACACACACATGCACACATTGATTTACATATATGATATTCATTTTAAGATGGTTTTGCCTCTACTTTATACTCTAAAAGACTTCTAGTATTCTGGAGTACAAGATGATTTATGAATTGCAGCTGTTTTTATATTTCATTGCTTTTTCTTAATAATAGATCATATTCTGGTCTTGCTCATTTTACCTGGGTTTTATGCTTATTAGATCACATCTGTCTGGAATTTCCTTACAATTGACACAATGAGTCTGTACTGATACAACATCAAAATATGAGTAAACTGGCAGTTACGTCTACTTATCATTTTCTTTCAGTTTTTTTTTTTTTTTGGAGAGAATGCCAACATTGCTGGACTATTAGCTTCCAAGTGCAATAAGTCAATATCATCTGGACTTCAGTTGTTGACCACATTCTTTGTGCTTCATGGCCTTCTCAAAGACCATGGGTCATAGCAGAGAGATCATGAGATATGGTTCCAATTTAGCTCCATACTCTAAGCAGAGCAGGATGAGAGTGGAGACTCACGGGTCTTCAGGGTAATATACTTAAGTTGGGTCAGCATTATTTTCATTGCTCTGTTTAATTTCTATGTCTTTTGGGTTTCTAATACCATGACAGGAATGGATCCCATTCTCAAGTCAAAAATATGATTGAAGTTCATGAAATTAGTATTATTTCAGTCTTTGATGTTAGCCAAAAGTACTCTTCTCAGCACCCACAATGTACCCAGAATTGACCCCTTCTCAAATTCATATGAAGTTACATGTATCAGAAGGCTATCTAAATAAGGTTATAAAGTCTTTTTTATAAGATCCATTGCATCGGAACTGTCTGGGTATCCTTCCACATTGCCCTAAATTCTTCCTGCAAAATCCTGGTATTTTATAACTTTGTGTCTGTCTGTACGTAAAATGCTGCAATCACTGAGAGTAGCATCTCAATGATCAATGCTACTTTTGTCTTCTTTTCATGTACTGCTATATCTGGTTTTATCACATCTAGTCTTTAAACTGTTGGCAATGGGGGATTCCATGTGATACAAACTTTACCTTTCTCTATAATGCTTTGCGGCTCATGTTTCCAATGCTTTAAAGTTACTTAAGTATTGTAATTTTTGCACAATACCCAGTGCAACAGTCTTGTCACATTATTATGCCTTTCAGTATACAGGCTCTCTGCCATTAGTGTATTATACCCAGCAACAGGATGTGCAACTGTTTCATGTTCTGTTTTACAGAACTTGAATTTGTCTATTTCTTTCACATGTTCAATGGACTTAGTAAACCAACGTGTATGTAGTCAACTATCCTGGGCTGCTAAGATTAACCTTTCATATTTTGGTTTAGATTCACCTCTACTTAACCATTCCTGCATCAGATCCTGATTGACATGAGGTTGTTACAGAAAAAGATCCTGATTGACATGAGGTTGTTACAGGAGTTTCTGTACTTGCAACTATATTTATGTCTTTTCAACATTTCTTGTCTTCTCATTTGATCTTTCTCCTTATATTCTTTTTTTTGTTTTTGGTGCATCCAGTTGCAGCCTGATTTTTGTCAACATCTGGTTTGGTGTTCATTCTCTCTTGATACCAATATGCTTCTGCTAAAGTAAGCAGGGTAGTCATCTTAGATTTGTTCTCTTCATGTTTTAAACTTTCGGATATGCATGTAGCCTTATGACTGTAGCTTTCTATATGTAATGAGTTTCAAGGAGGCCCATGCCTTTTTTTCAAAATGAGCAATATATAATTTTGGTATACACTATTTTGTATATATCATTTGATAAGTGTGAAGCATTATTCTTGTTTTCCTGTCCAACTGATCCAATACTTTTTGTGACCAGTCAATCACCCCAAAATTGTAAGTCAGAACAGGAAGAGTAAAGGGGCTTACTGCTTGGACTTTGCTCCTAGATGTCAGTGCTGTTTTCAGTATTAATTTTAGTCTTCGAAAATATTCTTTACTGAGTTTTGTTCACGTTTGTTCAAGTTTTATTGTTGATTCTTCATCAGTCCCCAAATATTTACATGCTCCCTCCTGTACAAGTTCCTTTATGTCATACTCTTGTCCCAAATTGATATTTACTTGGTGCTACAGCTGTTTTGCTTTAAATGTTGTTTTTGCAAATTTATTAAGACCAAATGAAATTCTTATATCATCTGAGAATTTTTTCACCACTTCATGTTGTGCTTTCAGCTCCTCATCTGATGAACTATACTGTTTTAAATCATCCACAAAAAGAAAATGAGAGGTTTTTTTTACATGTTGTCTAAGAGCCAAATTAAAACCATGACCTAATCTGTTAAGTAGACAGCTTAATGGGTTAAAGAGAAGACAAAACAGCAGCAGTGACAGAGTTACCCTAGAATATCCCCCTTTGAATTTTTAACCTTGGGATAATAATTTGTTCTTTACCATGGCTTAGTTGTAATGTGGCTTGTGACTGTTTCATGGTCACTGTAATGTAATGTAATTGATCTGTGCAGGGTGTATCCTATACATCTGTACACACTCCATTATCAGTGAATGTGGGATGCTGTCATATAGTTTTTGTAATCTAGCCATGCCATATTAAGATTCTTCCCCTTTTGTAATTCTCCATTTTGACTTTATTGCATAGCAAATGATCCTTTGTTCAATATGAATTTCTTGTGTTACCCTTTTTCAATGACAATAAACTCTGCAGCATCAGTCCAAGTATGTTGTTGTTTTTCTTTCGGCTTTTCCCGGTTAGAGGTTGCCAAAGCGGAACTCTGGTCCGCTAATGATTAGCAGTAGTTTTTTATGGTGCTGAGGTGCCAGCCCAATGCCCAACCTTCAATGAAAGCACGCCCATTCATACATGTCTTTCAAACGCCACTCAACCACGGGGAGGACATGCAGACTCCACACAGAAGGCACTGCAGTTGAGAATCGAACAGGAGAACCTCTTGCTGTGAGGTGACAACGCTACTGCTGCACCACCGCGGCTGTATTGCCAGAAGGCTAGTTATTGGTCTGTAGTTTTAGGATAGCTTACAGGTTCACTCTTAAGGAAGAGTATTGTTTTTCCTTTTGTTAACCATGTTGATGTTTGTTCGGGATGTGCATATAAGTAGTTCTTACTCATGGCTAAATCTTCTTGCAAATATATTAGTACTTTTAGCCAGATGTTAGGTACTGCATCTAGGTCAGGGGTTTTCCATTTAGGAGCATTTCTTAATTTTATTTCAATTTTCTAGCTGTTACTTTATCCCATTTCCTATCCTGTACATTTGAACTTCATACTGTTTCTTTTACTTCTTCTATCCATTCAGCATCTTTGGTATGTTCCACAGGGTCTTCAGAGATATTTCTCCAAAGTATGTCTGTTCATTTTTTTTTTTATGGTGTGTCTATTCCTTTTACTTTATTCCCCAATTCTCTATAAAACATTTTTAGATCATCAATGTATTGTTTATATTATACTTTCCCGTTATATTTATCTGCATTTCTTCTAGGTTTTTCTGCCTGTGCTGATAACCTTAGCTCATTATTTGCATTAATGCATGATACATTCTGGTCTGTTCTAATACTGCATATTGCATTTATCGGGTCTACCATTTTTAAGTATTTTGTTGATCTGTTACCTCTTCTATACTCTTCTAACAGTGGAACTTCTAGTCTTTATTGCTTTGTGTCTTTCTTTATTAGATAATTCCATAATAGCATTTCACTTAATTTAACTTATTGCCCTGTATTTTTATGGGAAGATTTTATCTGTTATTAATTTTGTTGCACAATAATATATCCTATTTACTTCTATTATAATACATTAATTTCTGTTTATTTTCTTGATTACTGTTTTCATTTGCTTTATCAGACTTTATCATTTTGAGTTGTATTGACTTTCTGTAAAATATTCCTTTCACTGATCATAATATGTCTATCTGTCTCATTTAAATCAAGCAACTCTTCCATAAGATCTTTTTCCTTGTAAACTGAGGGCACATTCTGTAGTCTCCATTTCCTGTGGGCATTCTACAGAAAGTTCCAGAACATCTTCCTGTGATATATTCTCTAGAGCTGCATCCTGTATTATCCATTGCTCTTTCAAATGGGAACCCACTGGCCTATCACTCCACAACATTAACTCTGTCACAGTTGCAACTGTTTTCTGTTGTTTCTCTTGCTGTGCAATTCCATCTGAACTTTTGTACTAGTTTCCTGCAGAAGGCTTCAGAGTATCTTCATGTGGCAACTGATCAGATGTGTTCTATTTCACCTGTTTCTCTTAATTTGGGGACTCACTTTTCCATCATGCTGTGATGTTGCCAAAGTTGAATTTTCTACACTAAATCTTTCATTTTGCAGGTAATCCGTAATCTCAGTTACTATTTATTTATCTTCTTCATTACTTATCCTCTTTTCTACCTTGCCACTTTGATTTCTTATGTTTTTATATTGTAAAATTGTCCATATTCAGATGCCTTTGCCTGCATTTCTCTTTAAATATCTTTGGTGCTGCTTTTTTGTATTGATAATTTTTTTCTCCTTTGCATAAATATTGCACCATATTAAATCTCTTTTGCATGTCCATATTTCTTCTCCAGATGTCTCCCACTTCACCTGTTTCTCCATACTTTGGGGAATCATTGTTCCATCATAACCGAGTTAGACTATCTACACTAAATCCCTCACTTTTCAGGTATTCAATTATTTCAGCTTCTATTTTTTTATCTTCTACTTTACTAATATTCTGTTCTACATTCCTGCTTTGTGATCTTATTTTTTGCATTGTGAAATTTTATTATATGGGTGCATTTGACTCTCTTTCTCTTCAAATATCTCTGGAGCTGCTTTTTGCATTGATTACTTTGGCTTTCTCCTTTGTGTAAACATTGCATCATATCAGATCTCTCTTTCTTTCCCACATCAATGTTTACTTTCTATATCTTTCAAAAATCTCTAGTTTTTGTTCTTCATATTTTCACACTTCCTCTATCACTTCTTTTTCCAGGCAGCTCAAGGTTTCTTGGTCTATATAATGTTTTCCATGAATCTGCTGTATTGATGAATACAAATTTGCATTTTAAGCTTTTGACAGTTTTTCTTGTGCAATTACATTTCTTTCCTCTAATTTCTCTCTTAATCTTTTTGAATATCTTCAATCCAGAAATTCTGGACTTCATGCATAATAGTAACAACTCATAATTTCTTTCTTATCCTCAGTAGTCCACACTTTCATTGTTATGACTCTTTTTATGGACTGTAAGATTTGTGGTTTATGTTGACTACTACCTCCTTCTTCAGCATTGGACTATCCTCCCACTAAGCCTAGCCTAACCTCACTCTAGTAATATTTCCATGTCTTGAGAAGTCTACACTATCCCCGGGGTTCAATTGCACCTACACTAAGTGTACACTAAGTGTACACTGTTCTGAGTCTCACAAGGGATAATTGGCTAAGCATAAAATGGCTCGCAAGGGCAGTTAACTTAGTACTAACTTATGAACCTATGAACCTATGAATGAACAGGCAACACAGATATTACTCATACTGTCTTCTTCTTAATTTTAGTTTTCCTACTGGTATTCTTGCAGCTTTAAATATTGACAGTGATTCATAAAGGTTACCACAAAGTGGATAAGGAAAAGGTCAATTAGTTGTTGTCAGGTGCGAAGATCTGCCATACGACCCATGCACTCAAGTCTCTCAACAAGAGGTAATGTTGTGACTCTGTCATGGTCCATGTTGGCATGAACTACTTGAGATGTAACTCCTTGGACTGCATGAAGAGAGACATAATAGAGCTTGTTGAATATTTGTCCCAGGCAGGTATGTTCCTAGCCTTAAATATTATCTTACCAACACACAGAATGATGCCTCAGTACAAACAGAAAATGATTGTCTTAGTTTCTGGTGTCATTCCAAGGGGATCCAGTACCTGACAGCCTGGGAAGACATGACTGACAAACTACGGTGCTTTTCCAGAGATGGCCTGCATCTGTCTCCCTTGGGCTTTAGGCTCCTGGATAAGGCTCTTGCCTCCCCCATAGTGCCTTTTTTAGGCAATGTCATGAGGTCAAAACTACCAACATGAAAATTTCATCAAAATGCAAATTAAAGGTCATGCTGCTAAATGCTAAGAATCTAACCATGAAACTGCAATAATTGCAAGCATTCTTAACCCTTGAAGATGCTGACATTTGTACAGTCACAGAAGCCTGGTTCAAAGCTGTGGAAATCACTCCAGCTTACCAGGTTACTCATCCTATCATGCATTCAGACCACAAACCATGGGCAGCAAAGCAAATGGAGGTGGACTTGCAATATATATAAAAGACATACACACCTCAAGGCTGGTCCAACAGTATGATGCAGAGGAGACACACCAGGTGCAGTTAACCATAGACAGGGCCCCTATTCATATCATAGCTAGCTACAGGCCCCCAACTTTGACTCAAGATGCCCACTCCACCTATCTGGACCTCTATGAATCTATCAAGATTCAACCCTTTGCCCTGATCCTGGGTGACTTTAACTATCCAGCAATAGATTGGAAGAACCACTCGTGCTGAAACAGAAATGCCCAAAGATTCCTTGATTTTTTCAATGCAAATGTCTTTTAAGAGCTGGTTGACACCCCCACAAGAGGTTGTCATCCTCCCTGGTAAGACTGACCACAAAGAGGTCATTGTTGAGGTCACCCCCTGGACAAGGTCAAAGAAACAAATTTCTAGAAAGCTGATTACAAACTCCTGACAGAAGGTATAAACAGCTTAACAGACCCCTCCCCTCCAAAGGAACTGGCACATATGTCCAAACTGACAACAAAGTACTATACATGCACTTATATAGCTGCATGGAATTAGGAATACCCGACAGGACAAAATCCTCCTCCTCAAGGAAGAGTAAATCTGTCTGGTGGACATCTGCAATAAAGAAACTCTATAATAAAAGGAAAAAAAAACTGCTGTCCAGGACCACGAAGGAGCAGATGCCTAATTGGAAGCAATCTCTCCTTAGTCTGAACAAGTAAAGCAGCAAATGTTTTTCATATGTGCTAACTGCAGCATAAGCAGGTGATTTTCAATATGGTAGGGCTATTCAATAAGTTATAAAGCATGCATGTAACCTACACTCTGTTTTTCCTGCATACTTCAATACCATGGGAGTAGAGACAAGGAAATTATAGGCCTGAAATAAAATGTTCTCAACTGCGTCTTTGCAAGGTAAGTTCTTCACCTAGAATGCACTCTTTAATAATATTATGGCATATCCTTGTATATCTTAACTTGCAGTACTGAAGTAAACAGGGGTAGATTTGTACACACAGTACCTTAACATGTGACAGCAGACACTTATTTTACTTATATGTGTCCATTACTAAAGCCATCTTTCCTATTCCTCTAATTTTTCATTGAATTTTTTGCATTATGCAGCACATAGAGAAAACAGTGGATGATGACTGTGTTTATCTGGTTTGTGCGAAGCACAGCATACCACCTAAGAAGCAGATGGCCAAAAAATAGTAACCAGATACATTCAATTAATGCCCTTGGCCATCGTGCAAACCCAGCCTTGAGTACAGATGGTACTGCGTTTTGGTACAGAGTGTGCAACCTTTGTTTTACTGCTGTGATATTGCAGTTTACAGGAATGAAATGCAGCACAGACAACTGTTGCCGCAATGTTCTTGTGTAAGTGTAGGACTGCCATGCACATGGTCCTAGGTTTGAATACGCGATATTCCAAATAGCATTATTCTTTACTGATAGAGTAATCTATGTATTAGTATAATCAAATGTATGACTGTGGGCATTCTGAGTAGCATAGTCCTGTAAATGTATTCCTGCTATTTGACCAGCATGGCTTTAATTTCTGTGAAAAACACATGCACAACTGCCTATACATGAAATTGCTTGCCACTGTTGCATTCTGCTTGGCAGATTTTTGCAATGTGGATTGAATTTGTGCACCACTTACTTATGTGCAATCAAGTGTAACTCGTATACATGTACACTTTATTAACCATTGCACAAATGCGGCTCACTGTGCTATGGAACTGTGTAAATGATACTTTCTTATTTGTTTTTAA
>NC_056726.1:1032714024-1032743698 GCF_019279795.1 Protopterus annectens | reverse complement strand
GGGCCCAATGATGCAGTGTTCTTTGCCTTAGAGAGATAATTAAGGACCTATTTCTTAATGATAGTAGAAGGTGTTATATTTGATGGCATTTCCTGATGGAAGGTTAAGGGGGAGGGAGGGGTAAAGTTGGAACTGAACTTGTTAGCCAGTAGGGTTGCTATATCTTCTGCCTCAGTTTAGATGATTCCATTAACAATGAGCTCTTCACACAATTGTGTAATGCCTTTGAGGTTGCAGACATAACTAAAGAAGGCCTTGTGGTTGTCCTTGGCCTGGGAAGGCAAATGTGCCTCAGATATGGCTATGGTAGATACTATTGATCCTCTGAGCTGTTTGTTTAGTTTTGGAGAGAGTGCTTTTAGCCTGCTAGGTGTTACACATCCTAAGTTTTGCCATACATTTCTTCCTTCTGATATACAACGTATTGATGTTGTGATTCTGTCTGGGTGGCTTGTTTTTTGAGTTTGTTCTGTACCTCTTCCTGGTGGAAGAAGCTGCCTCTGCCCAGATATTAACATGCTTGAGTAGAGTTTCTGTGAACAGTTCTGTGTAGGTGGCAGTGTTCTCAGGGTTTATGGAGGCTTGAGATTTTGCTAGAATATCACTTAATAGTATAAAGTTAGTTTTAGAGTAGTTCCTGAATGTTCCAAGGTTAGCTGGGGTCCCGTTTTGTTTTTTTTTTAACTTCAGAGAAAACCATTTTGTGGTCTAAACTTATCAGAGAAGACATTGCACTAAGGGTGTGCAGCACTCTCCCATATTAGTAAGGACAAGATCTGCTATGTTTTCACCCCTGGTCGGAGTATTGGCAATCTGCTCCAGGGAGGTTTTGTTTACAAAATTGAAGAATCTCTTTGCCTGTAAGTTTGGTATCGTACATGAGTCCCATGTTAATAGCTGGGTAATTAAAGTTGCTCATGAATATGGTATTGGTTTGGATGGCTAGCTTTTCCAATAGGTGTAAATGCATTTTATATGTTTCCAGGGTCATGGGGTGGGGGGGACCTACAGCTTACAATGAAGTGGTATGGGTTTTTACCTGTGGTGATTTGAAAATTAAGAAGCTCAAGTACATTGTCCTGTTTAAGCAGCCTTGAGGTATATTTTTTTATGTAAATCAATACACCTCCAGCCTTAGTCCCTGTCCTTTGGGTAACTGATCTAAATGTGTGGAAGGCACTATAACACTTCTGGTGTGCTCTCTGCAGCTTTAAGTCATGTTTCAGTGACTGCACAGATGTCACATTCTCTAAGGTAAGGAGTGCTTTTAGGGAGTTTTTAGTTTTAATACCTAGCACTGAGCAGTAACACCTTTAGATTTTTCTTGGTTTTCATTTGCTATATCAGAAGTACTTTTACTTCGGCATTGGCTTAAAAGCACTGTGGGCAAGACCAATGTTTTAGCTATTATTTGAAACAGAGGAGGGAGATAAAGATAATCATGGCAAATCAGCATGGTCTGTTGACCATCTCCTCCCATGCTAACGAATATTACCAGCAACTAAGCCAATTGTTAAATTCAGTCATATTCTGTTTGATTTGTGGTATCATCTGTGGAGACTGAAAAATGCTGCTCAATACTAGGTTTATACCAGCCTTGGTCACATATCCAAGAGACCATGATTTCCTTTTTCATATAGTCTAGGGAGCTACATCTGAGGTAATTTACACGCACAAGGACAATGACAGAGTCATACTGGTACTTGTGGTCCAATGACCTGAGTGTGAGTGTAATGTTGCAGATCCTAGCCCATGATAAGCAAATGACTATAACTATCTACTTATTCAGCCTGGAGAGAAGGACATCAGTGTGTCTCACAATGGAGCCTACAATGGCAAAAATGTTGGATTGTGTGGTGGCTTGCCTTATGGGCTTTGAGGTAGAGGCTCCATAAGATGTGGCTGTATGTGTTGATGTGGGTGTTGTTTTGAAGGAGTGCATTTGGGGCTGCTGAGGGCATTTGTTATGTGTACTTCATCTAGGAAGTCTTTGGGGTTTAGAAAGGTTACATTTAAGTGCTTCAGCATATGTTGGTCTATATGTCTTCTTTGGCACGTGGGATGGGTGCAGCATGTGTACTACTGACAACCTGGTTTACATTAGAAGTTCTCTTGTGTGACAGTTTTGCCTCCGATGACCATGTGTAAATACATATCTTACATACCATATCGGTTTATTTGAGAATTAACTGGTTGCCAGTAAACATTAGGGAATTTCTGCATTGCCTCAGGACACCCATAACCACCAAGCTGGTAAAGGAGCTATTGGGAAAGTTAATATCCATAGCAATCAATCCTTTTTTATTAGACCTTTACAGTGAGAATATGAAGTAACATCAGGATGTTTCTGCAACTCTGAGAGAAGTGCTTGTCAATGCAAACTAGTTGCCTGAGTACAGCTAGGTACTGGTGACATTTCAAGGGTGTTTTTACAAGAAAAAATGTCAATTCCAGGTGTCTGCATCTATACAGGGCATTGCCAAACACTTGAGAAGAACTAATAAGTAGACCCTGGTGATGTGTGTATGAAGCATTTATGGAGATATTCTAAAGTTGTGTTATCAAATCAAAGAATACCTACTGAAAAGAAAGAATTAGCTTTGTCAAGAATGATAAAAAGACAGGATTTGCCTGAATGGCTACAGCCAGACTACTACTAGTGCTTGTCTTAACTCAGCTTCACACTGCTAGGATACAATTATCCTTTGCTTCTTCTCTGACCAGAAGCAAAACAGTGGCACCAATCCCAAGATGATAAACAGACCACAGACTCTTTGGTGATCAATAGTCTTTCCCCAATGAAGCAAAGGTCTATAAGCTTGTGTAGCATTTTTCTGGTAGATACCTTGTATAGCAACCAAACCAATCAGGAAGGTCCAACACAGAGAGGAGTGTAGCCAGGAAATTCCATTTTGTAGTCACAAACTCTTTTTATTGCCTCTGTCCCCCCTGGCATTTACAAAAAAATGGACCATTCAAAATGTGTACCCAAGCAGTTAATAGATATACACAGCATTTTCAGTGCTTCCCACTAAAACTATTAAAGATATGTTTTCTTAGATTAGTAATTCTTTCCTTAAACAAATAATCTTTCTGTTGGTAGAGCATTACTTTACAAAACTGAAGGCATAACATAGCCTTAAAAAAGTTACAATGTTTCTAAGTGATGCAAAGAAAAAATGTACTCTGTAGAATACAAAGAGTATGTCTGGCTACACCCTTGAACATCAAAACTAAATGCCCAATCAGAATCAGTCAGCAATCAATGCACTCTGCACAAATTACAGACTAGCGCTTATGAAGCAGTCATTAGATGTTTTGATGCTCAACATTCTCCAGGAAATAATGTCCCTATGTTCCTTCTCTCACCAGGAGCAAAACAGAAGCAGTAATCTCAAGATGACGACTGTGAGGCAGAATGTGGGATCTCCAGTAATTGTTGTCTTGGACTAGATGTAGCAGATTTTAAAGGTATGGTGGAAAAATGGGTTAATATCCTAAGAGATGAGTGCACACTAAGCATTTACCTTGAAAAAAGTGAGTAACTTAAGCTTTAGCTATCTAAGTGGAGAGCCACTATTTTTAAAAGAGCAGTCTAGATTTGAAGGGGGTGGGCACTTTGTATACTGGATCTATGGAATACAGTGGGATGACCAGTAAATTTAAATAGCTGAAGTGGAGTGATTTCACAAAATGATAATTTTATGCTTGCTCACAATAGCTAGTGAAAGAATAAAAAGCAGGAAATATGTGGTAAAATAAAAAAATGGGGCAGGCAACTAGAAAGACAGTTGCATTTAAAAACATAACTTAGTTTCTGTTTGACTCACAAGAGACACAGCTATAGTCTCTTGACTAGTTTAAACATGCAAATAAAAGAAGAATACAAGTAAAACACAGTGCAAAGAGAACAAACCACAATATACAGACTAGCAGGCAATCAAGCAATACAAAATTCAAGAAAGAAAAAAACAAACTAAGCTTTCCCTTAAAACAATCTATGGCAGATTGTGAGAGAGATTCCATGTTCTGATATTATGAACTAAATGTTGTAGCATATTATTGCATCTGTAAAAAATGGTATGTTTTAGCATAGTCTATTACCTGTAAATATGTTTTGTTAATTTCTTATGTGATCCTATTCACCCAGGCTGTGCCAGTAAATCATCCACTGAGATCAGTGTGCTACCCCAGTAAACAAATATAAATAAATACATAAATATTTGACATCTTTTTGCCAATATAATATTGCTTTGTTTGTTTCTTTTTTTTGTAAAATTATACTGATACTACAGCCTTCCATTCTGGGCCTGCATAGAAAAGGGACCAAATCTAAGAATAGAAATGAGATCTTGATCATTCTAAAATGAACCAACAGATGGATCACATTGCAAAGAAAACATTTTACCCAATAGCAATTTGAAATATTAGACAGTGACCTGTCCCATATTGTTTTCCCAGGATCTAAACAAAATGGCAGCAGAGGTCTAGCGCAATTTGGCATACTGGACAACACACAAATATGGAGCCATCTCCCCCATCTATAATTTAAAATTGTTTGCAAACACTCAAATATTTTTAAGAACAAGTTAATCAGTTATCAGCTATAAGTAGGTAATTGTATTCACTTGTAGATAGCTTGTAAACTGTCTGCAAAACTGTTCTGTGTTTGTAAATGTAGTTTACCTTTACAAAACATAACAGTTTAATAAATAGAAAGTTTACAAGTTGTCTGTGTGTGAATGCAATCAATTAATAATAGCTTCTGAACTGTGAAACCTCTTTATAAAAGTTTGTGTTCCCAAGAAATTGGCAGTCAATGTAGGTCCCCCAGATATCGTTTCAATCCATGGCACATTCATGCAGTGACCACAGGCATATATAGTCATTGCACATTTAAGGAAATTGTAGAACAGACCAGCAACAATTAATTTATGCAAATAAATAAAAGAACCACCTTAGCAGAATAAAGCAGCTTTTAACTGTAAAAAACAAACTTTGTGCATGATGATGAATATGCTTCAGAAAATACTGAACAAACAGAATAACATGTCATAATCACAGTCAAAATTACATGCTCCTTTTAAACCAAACACACACACACACACACACACACACACACACACACACACACACACACACACACACACACACACACTTCACATTACATCACGTTTATGTTGCTAAGTGTACTCCAGCATTTATGAGCACATACATGCTATTGAATTTAGGGAACTATACCTTATATAGCTCCATCTAACATATGCTACTTTTAAAAGTTATAATTCACTGTTAGATTTTGCTAACAAAATGACTGTGAGATCTGTAGCAGATAATGAGTTAGATAGATAGGACTTCTGTTGGCAATTAAACAATTCTAGCACTTCAGGAATTAAATGGAATGCACATTTCAAAATCTGTTTTTAAAAAAAAGCTCAAACATAAGTTTATGTTTATCATGTAATTACGTTATGTGATTTATAGAAGTTTTGAAATGTTTGTGAAATTTCTATATCAAGCTCTGATGAAGTCCTTGTTCAAGATCAAAACACTTACTGTGGTAATATGGCTTATTCTTGTGTTATTTTCTGCAATATTAATATATTCTATCAGTCGGTAGGTTTCCTTGTTAGATATTTTGTGAGTATTTTGTTCCAGTTATCCACTTAAGCACAGAACAACCATCTATTGCTTTCTTTCCTTTTGTCTCAAGTTACTAAGTGTTTAAATTATTACTATTATTTTAATTATGTTGAAAAAGTGTACTTACTAGTGTTTAATCACCATTTTAGTAAATACTGTTTAAATGTGTCATACTTACAGGTTTAATATGGTCATGTACCAGCAGATGCTGAGCATGGTGTTTTCCCTTCAAGAAATAAACAGTAATCATCTTTTGATGCCAAACTATACCTTTGGCTTTCAGATCTATGACTCCTGTTTTAGTGCATTTGCTGCAACTGAGAATACATTCCAACTTCTTTCAGGTCTGAAGAAAAGACCAATTCCAAACTACAGCTGTAAAAAATACCCACCTGTGGCTGCAGTTATTGGAGACTACTATTCAACAGAAACTGTTCCAGTAGCTAGAATTTTGGGTTTGTATAAATTTCCCCAGGTAATTTACCATTTAGAACTGTTGTTTGACAGTGCTATTATAATTGTATCACACATTATAGACTGCTGTAATATGCAATTAAAGTAAGAAGCATTAATCAAAATGTGTGAGCCAACCAAGGAGATGATGATTTTGTACTTTTGTAGAGATCATCTAAATGCAAAGAGGAGCCTGTATTATAGCAAGTAAGAGTGCTATTCCCTCAGCAGTTGAAGCTGTGCAGTGTGGCAAAACAAAAAAGCAATGTCTTTCGGCTTTTCCTGGTTAGGGGTCAGAACAGTGGATCACTGGTCTGCAGACTGATTGGCATGGTGTTTTTATGGTGTTGAGTTGCCAGCCCAGTGCCCAACCTTCACAGAAGCTATATTGTTACTTTTGCTAACCTTTAAAAAAAAAGCACATCCAACTAGCTGCTCATATTCATCTCTTCCAATTAACAACTAACAATGAAGATACTAGCTAACTTTAACATTGTCTTGATGCACTTATTTTAAAAATTTCATATTGGGTGGGATGCAAATGACAATACATATATTCCTTTTAAATTAAAGTTTCATTTGTCCATACAATTTAAATTTGGGAAATTATATAACCTTTAAAAAAGTACAAACATATTAAAACAGAAATAACTATGCTCACTGTTTATAGTAAACATCTGCAGGTAGACATAATAACAAATTATTTAAATGAGCTAAGAAATTTATTGAGGAGAATTACTCTGTTTCCATTTTCTTGTAACTGTCGTCCTAAATATAGATAATATAGCCCATAACATTTGATACTTATCTGCTTCTATAATATCTGGAATAGGGATATTGAATAAAAACATATTTCTAACTATTGTGAGATTATCTTATCATAATGCTTCCACAAAATAATTTATTTTCCTAAAAAATCTTAAATAAGAATAAAGCCAAACATTATATTATTTCAATCTGTTTTTTTTCTATCCTGCACCTCCAACATTTATTTTCTGTATTTTATTTATTTTAGAGGTTTTATTGGGGGTAATTTAGGCTCGGTATGGCCATTTTCATGTGAAAGCTTTTCAGTTTTGGACAGGCGTGGTTTTCCTGGTGGACTTTAGCATGAGGATTTTATTAGAGTATGGTATGTTATTACTTTCAGTGTGAAATATGAAATTCCAATATTGCTAATTTAATTCTATTTGCATACTTTAAGGACTTTATATAGATAAGATAATATAACATTACAGCTCTTATTCTTATATATGATCTGGCTTATTATCAGTTATCATAGGCATGCTTTGGCCTGAATAAGATATTAAACTTAAATAAATAAATAGTACAATTTTCTTGTGTGATCCTATTCCATGAACCAATATTCAATCATCAGCTTCCATTCAAATTCTACATTTATATTTTCTATAGTTTTGAATGTTTCTTTCTAAAAACAATTACAGCATCCTATACATTATTTTCACCTTCCAGTTAATCAGCTTTTGTTTATTTGAACCCTCTCATAATTCTCTAGTGACACAAACAGAGATTAACTATATTAAACATTTTTTATAAATTAACTTGCCTAAGTATAAACATGTTGGTACATTTAAGAATGTGGCTAATGTAAAAAGTCTGTTAGATCTGATATACTACATTGCACAACCATCCATATCTTGTTATTTATAATCATCATAGTGGGAAAAATCAGTTATCATTTAATTCACATTAAAGAGAAAGGTTTGCAAATATTTCCAATATACCTTATAGTTACTATTCAATCAAGGTATGATAACTTAAAAATGTTGCATCTTAAGTGTAGTTTTCTATGCAAGGCAGTTTAATGACTCCCCTGCCCCAAGTTCCAGTATGATTTTTCTATGGTAATCTGGGTCTCAGGATATCATATGTATTTCAAAATAATAGTACTGAATTATCTAATTTAGAATTTGGTTTGAATAAGTGCGTTAGTCTGAGCTACAACATTTTAGGGGCTAAAACCTGTCTTTAAAATAAAAAATAGTTTATTCTAATAATTTATCAATATTTGGCACTCATCAATCAGTTTATTAAAATACTTGGTTCTTGTATTATCACAATTACTCTTTAAGGTAATTCTCAAGTATTGTAAGTTTTGTTCCTACTGGCTGAGATTGTTTATTGATAAAGCAATAGTAATTTCTGCTTAAATCAATATGATGGACTTAACTTTATCATTGTTATACTGAAGTCCTGAAATTTTATTGAAATTGTTGATCAACTTGAGTATATTTTTAAGAAAGTATTTATGTTAGTAATGGTCAACAAAATATCAACCACAAATAATATACTTTTTTATTCATATATTTCATCTATTTTGAGTCTGTGTATATTTGTATTTTGTCTAATGCTGCTACCAAAATCTCTATAGCCAATATAACAACTAGGGCTGATGCAGGACATCATTGCATAGAACTTTTTGTCAATTCAATAGAGCCAGAAAAATAAGATCCCAGTTTCACAGCATTTATACTATCTAAATATATGTCCTTATTCATTAAAATAAAATTTTAAGGGAAGCGGATAAATTTAGAATTTTCAAGCAGTAATAATACTTTGTTGAATCAAAAGCTGTTTCTATTAAATTAGTAGTAGCTCTCTCTCTCTCTCTGTATATATATATATATATATATATATATATATATATATATATACATATATATATATATATATATATATATATATATATATATATATATATATATTAGGGGTCTATGTTTAACCATCAAATGAAACTTTCATCGAATAGCTAAACATCAAACCCTATTCTTTGAGTGTTCATTCATCAAATGTTCATTTCAGTGAACATGTGAGATGGAGAAAGTAACTACTTGGTCAATACTTCCCCATCTCACACATTGCAGTATTTCAAATCCACCCATGTGAGGGGTTTCAGTCCTTAACCCCCAACATAGGGGGCTTCAGCCCCACACACCCCTAACTGTATACACCAACTCTGAGATTGCACTACAGTGGGGAAATGGGCTTTGAAATACTGCAATGTGTGAGATGGGGAAGTGTTGACCAACTAGTTACTTTCCCTGTATCACACATTCACTGAAATGAATGTTAAATGAATAGAGGTCAATGTTTAGCAATTTATTTATTTATTTATTTATTTTATTTTACATTTGTTTACCGGGATAGTCCTACTGGATACATGTCCATTTTCAGTGGAGGCCCAGGGAGAAAAGCTCCACATAAACAAACTTACATAGATTACACAGAAGTTAGCAAACAATTATAAAAACAAAGTGATTATATACAGTGGGTTAGTAGTGTTCCCTAGTAGGGACTCACAATTCTCATGGACAGACAGTTAAAAGTAAGAGACATCAGATTGGAAGCAGAGCTTGGTGATGTAGTTACAAGTTATGATAATTGCAGAATATGCTTTTAGTTTATAACTTAATCAGTGTTGGTACATGGACATAGATACTGTTTGAGGTTTTTTTTGAAGAGACTTTTGGAGGATTGTAGGGTTTTTTGAAGAGACTTTTGGAGGATTGTAGGGTTATATAGTTTGGCAATGAATTCCAGGTTTTGCCAATGAAGTTGTCAAACAGGGATTCACCGGCAGCGTTATTAGCTTTGTCGGTTTGGACCAGTAGTTTATCGGCTGACCATAGGGATCTTAGGTTGCTATATGGCTTAATAATATTTTTAAGTGAGGGGGTATCCTCAGGGTGGTACACAATTTTGTGCTCTATTAAGAGTTGATTGAATTGAATTAAGCTGGGCAGTTCTAGCCACTCTAGTTGTTTAAGGTTCTGGCAGTGGTGGGTTCTATAGGTGGAGCCAGTGGCAAATCTGGCAATATGATTGTAGCTATGGGACAGCTTACCTAGATCGGATTTGTTGAGGTTTGAGAGTACAGGCAAGACATATAAAAGTAGAGATTAGGTGTGATCAGGCGATTGCAGTCCTAGCCAGTGAGGTTAAAAATGTCTTGTTTCTATACAGTGATCCAAGCTTCTTGTTGATGGTCTGTATGGTTTTGCTGACCTGTAGGTCAAATTTGAGATTATTGATTATGATAACCCCTAGCAGTTTGGTGTGATTGTCTGGGGAAATAGTGGTACCATTGTTAGATGTGACAGAGAATGAAAGTGTGGTGGATCTACTAGTGGCAAAGAAGAATAGAAGTTTAGTTTTATTCAGAAGTAGGCATTGGTTGGTGAGCCAGATCTCGATAGTGTTAAATGTATTTTGGGTTATGATTTGCAAGTCGGATGGGGAGGTGGCTGAGCAGATGAGAGTGGAATCATCTGCGTATTGAATGCAGGTGGTTTTAGGGATAGCAGTGTGGAGGTTGTTGATAAAATAGAGAAGAGTAGTGGACCTAGTATGGACCCTTGAGGGACACCAAGTGTGAGAGTTAACTGGCTGGAGAGTTTGCCCTGCCATAGTACCGCCTGCTGTCTACCAGTCAGGTAGGACTGGAACCACAGGATAGCAGGCTTGTTGAGGGAAATAGATTTTAGTGAAAGAATGAGAAGTTCATGGTTGACCATGTCAAAAGCTTTTGATAGGTCAAGAAAGAGGGCAGAGGTTAGCCTATTGTCATTCCTGTTTTGGATTATGGCAGTAGTAAATGAAAGGAGGGCTGAGTTGGTGCTGTGGTATGGCCTGAAACCATGCTGGGAGTCGGATAGTAAGTTATTCTGTGAAAGGTATTGCATTAGCTGCCTGTGTACGCATTTCTCCATTATTTTGGCTAGTGGGGAAAGAATGGCAATGGGTCTATAGTTTGATATGTCTGAGCAGCTACCACCTTTATGGAGTGGGATGACGTAAGATATTTTCCAGAGGGAGGGGTTAGCATTTTCGGATAAGGTGCTGTTAATGAGGATAGATATGGGATATGCAATGGCATCTGCAGCTATTTGTAGGTACTCTGCAGGGAGGATGTCAGCAGCGAGGGTGGTAGGTTTTAGTTTTTTTAGAAGTGTTTTGATAAAACTAGTGAATATTGGTTGAAAGCTAAATTCTGGGTGATTATTAGGTAGATTAGGCATGTGGTTTAAGTTAGAGGGGGTTAGATGATTTGCTAGGGATTGGATTGTTTCAGTGAAAAAGTTATTAAAGGCGCTAGCTATGGTCTCTGGGGAACTATGGGTGTAGTTAGCCGGGGTTGAGGTAGTGGAGTGACCTGGACAAAGTAGTTGATTTAAGCCTGCCCAGAACTTTTGAGGGTTGTTGTGGTGCTTTTGTAGGAGATTTTGGTAGAAGCTTTTTTTTATCCAGTAAAATAGATTTTTTTGTATCATTCCTGAGTTGACAATATTTTAGATGGTCAAGTGGGGCTTTGGTTGTTCTCCAGCTGGCCCAGGCTCGGTTTCTAGTTTTGATTTTAGCTTTGGCATCTTTTGTAAGCCATGGTGCTGTATTTGATCTAGTTTTTATTGTACATGTTGGAGCATGGGAATCAAGGATACTTAGGAATTTAGTGTTAAAGTGATCTATGGCCTCCTCTAATGTTAGATTGTTTAGTTTTGACCAGTCAACTGCTTTTAATTCATTTTGGAATATAGCAGCATCAAAGTTTTTCCTGTTTCTAAATGTTTTACATTTGGGCTGGTGAGGGTTTCCTGCCTTATGTTTTATGATATAGATTAGACAATGGTCGCTGAGGTCATCAGGGAGAGTACCAGCTGTGTACAGTTGGGGTTGGTTATTAACTAGGATCCAGTCTAGGATACTTTCCTTGTTGGTTGGTTTGTTTATCCTAGTGGGAGAGGTTATGGTCTATTTATCCCAGATAAGTTTATATGGGGGGGGGGGGTCGGAGGAGGAGTGGTGCCAGTCAGTGTTAAAATCACCAAGAACTATGGTTTCTTGGGGATAGGTAGTGGATAACCAGTAAAGGAGATCTTCTAGGGTATTTAGGTTGTTGCCTGGTGGAATGTATGCACAGACGATGTTCAAGTGTTTGTTATGAGGAGTTCTGCGTTATTGAATTGGGGGGGTTGAATGGTGTGTCTATTAACGGTTAGAGTATGTTTTGTAAAGGACTGCTATCCCACCTCCTTTCCTTGGAGCATGGTCTAACCAGAGAATATTGTATCCTGGAGGTCATATCTCATTGTCAGTAGTACTGGGTTTTAGCCAGGTTTCTGTAAGACACATAATGTCTGGGGAGTGGGTTTCTAGGAGGGCATGTAGGTCGGTAATCTTATTGTTAATACTTCTAATATTTAGGTGAAATGCTAGGAGGGAACTAGTGGGAGTATTCATGGGTAGCTTGACTGTGGCGGTTGTGGTAGGGGAGTGGAGGTTATTGGGTGCGGGTGGGTCAGGGTTGGGATGAATGTCTCTATGTGTTATAAGGTTATAGTGACAGGATATTCTGAGCTTTAGGAATTTGTTTATAAGCTTTATATAGTCTTTGTATTTAGGATTATGTTTTGTGGCTGTACATGGGGTGGTATTTTATAGAGGGTGGTATATTCGGTGTGCTGGGGAAGGTAAAGTGTTTGGTGTTATGTGTGAAGTCATGGGTGTCTGTTTGACCATTTGGGTAGTGAATACCATGGTCAAGTCTTTGTTCATAGGCAGTGAGATGGTAAAATTGAAACAGTATAGGCATTTGGGTAATTAGTGTTTTTTGCTTGTTTGTATTTTGATAGGGGGTGGGCCAAATTTGATGGCTGACTGTGCTAACAGGGTGTGGAAGAATGAGACAGAAGGAAATGGGTTAAGGGGGCAGGGTTGCTCAGTGATGTGTGAGGTGCTGATTGGTACTTAGCAGGAGCAGAGTGGCAAGGGAGTGGCAAAGTCTAGTTTAAATTTAGCACTAGTGGGGGTGGGTGGAATTTGAGGGCAGTGAGGGGAGCGGAGCAAGCCGAGCCAAGCGCAGCGAGGGCAAGCGGAGCGGGGCTAACACTGACTCTGAGAGTTACCTTGGGCTTTTGGTTTGGTTTGTATGATTGCATGTAAGCAATGCTGTACTTTAATTTCTTTTATTCTTTTTTAATTTTACACCAATTTTCAGGCTAATTTTAATTGGATCCTAGGTGTAAACTAGCAAATGTAGTCAATAAGGAGGGAGCAAAATTACTTTACCAAATTAAAAAGTAAATGCTTGGGACTGGAATACTATGTGAGTGTAAGGCTGATTCAAAGTAGTATAGCCCAATCTAGTGGCAATTGGCTAGATCCCTTCACTGTTGTTGTGCATACACCATTAAGCCTCAACAGTTTACAAAAACTAAATTGCAGTTCACCTATTACAATTGAAAAGCTGGAGGGAGTCAGGTTCTTGCTTCCCAGAGGTTTTACTTAGTTAAGATAGCCAGCTTCAGTGGAGAAGGTAGAAATTGCTTTATGCAGTGAATCCCAGGTGTGTGGGGGGGGGGGGGGCAATCAGGAAAGAAACCTGTGCAAACTGAAAAATAAAGGTAAATAAGGCAGAATTAGTGCAAAGGTTACAAAAATGGGAAGTGGAGAGCATGCAAGGAATAGAGCTGGGGAGTAAAATTCATTGTATTGCATACATTATAATTAAAATTGATTATAGTGCATACAGTATCAGCTCTGTAAAACTACAGACTAACAGCAGTAACATACAGCGTCTAAGTCCAGTGATAACAGCTGTATACTTCAGTGAATACACACAGGATATAATGCACAAAGCAAAGTATGGCTGTTTTAGGACAATAATTCTAGAGCTATGTTATTCAGTGTGAACTAACAGTAACATGAACTGCGTTCACTTAGCCTTCTATAACAGCAATTATAAAGTCCAACCTGTAAGTCTTCTAAGTACAGTAGCATGCCATAGGAATGCTTACAAATGTAATCAGAACATGAATGACTTCTGCAAAACAGTTAGCAGGATGCCTGTCAGATATTCAACAATTAAAGCTCTACCTTCATAAAACAAGATAAAAAAACAAGCAGTTTGTAAGTTAGAACATTAGCTAGCTCTCAAAACATATAGAAGTTATGAGCAGCAGTTATAGCTTAGCACCATCAAATACCTCAGTAGTTAACAGTAATAACCAAATAAATCAGCAGTTTCAGTAAAGTTTCATTCTAAGGTTAAACATAGACCCATAATTTGTAGTTAAATTTATTTTTGTGTTGTCATATATTTTTCTTTTAAAAAATAAAATCAGTTTGTACATTACTAGTTAAATTAAGTATGTGAGGGTTTAGGCTATATGGTGGTACAGAGATACATATTTTGATTAATATTTGGTAGAAAGATGGGTCTATAAACAGAAAGTTTTGTGAAATGTTTTTTTTTCCAAAAATGGGTTCATTATGGAACATTTCCCAGAGGGAGGTGTGATGTTCTATATCTGTACAATGACCAAAACTTCATGAAAGGAATGAAAAATTCAGCAGATTTTTTTAAGCATCAGGAAGTAATCCACCAATACTGGGAGCATTAATATCCTTTGATTTTATTTTTTTTTCAGTTCTTTAAGAGTTATTTGTTTAAAAGACTAACAATAGTTACTTCTAATAGTTTGCTCATATTAATTTTCTTGAGGAAAATCTAAATATAAATTACCTTTAAATACCTATGTATTGTTATCTTGGTTCCTACTTTTATAATTTTCATTAAATACGTTAAGAATTTCATCAATATATGTTTTTAACCTTTTATCTTTCAGACTTTTTATATTTCTAATATGTTTTGTTCTGGACCGTGTCTTTCTTCTATTGTTTAGGTTCTGCATTCCTTTTCATGCTAATCAGTAAGAAAAAAAGTTTAAGGTTTTCCATGCTACTATGGCATTATGAGGAAAGTATTTCCTGATAGTTTTTGTTAAATGTATTAACTTGATCAATGCTTTTTTTGTCCTTTTTTAAAATTTAAATTTTTTAGTTTGCAATTTGTTTTGAATTTTTAATAGTTAATTTTCCTATCATGTGAGTGTCATCCTATATGATAATTATATTTTTCATATAAAACATTCATAGTGTCCCATATAATCAAATTACTCACATTTTCTTCATTATTAAAAATTCATACACATATCAACATACCTCTAAACTTCTTAGAGCAAGAAATCTGGAGAAAATGGGGGGAGGAGGCCCAAAAATATGGATGATTTTAAGTACTGTTTTTACAAACTTAAAATGTTGATAAAATAACAGATTTTGCATTAGCATGAATTTTCTGAAGGTTAAGTAGTCTGAAACTCAAATGTATGTCATTATTTACTGACATCAATCCTCAATGATTTGTCAATGATTTACCAAAAAATCAAAGGTTTACAAGGAACAGACCAAAAATATGAGGCAAAAGTCTGGAGATTCTGCAAAAATCAGGACAGTTTAGACGTATGCAGAGCAATTTTATTTTATAAGAAAATTTTGAAAATCATCTATTTTGACTACATAAGCATAAATTTATTAATCATATCCAATTTGTTAGAGTTTGTTGTTCTATTGAAATGTAAGGTATTGTGGTTAGAAAAAGGAGTAGTGTATATTTTTTAAATTATATATATTAGATAATTCATATGAAATAAAAACCGTAATTACCCATGTTTGGGAGCCAAATGTGTAGGAACGATGTACAAATTTCAGTGCGTTATTAGCCATTTGCTGAAATAGATACTTCAGATTTAATACTTGTTTTTCCACTTTCTGAAGTCTTTAGCTGTTGCCAAAATCCTGAATTTCTTACTGCACTACATTCAGATCTATCAAATATATAATTAAAGCAAACTTAATAACGATACTACTTTTCATGTTGTCTAAAAATCAATATGTTTTCTAGGTATCCAGTTTATATTTACTAGTCTATGTTCTATTATTGTACTGAATAATTGCCATGAAGAACTAACCTGCCTGGTCTTCTTTATTTAAATAAGACCTTATGTATAAGCATGCTTCATTTTTTATAAAACTCTTGATCCACTTCTTTACATTTTTGCACAGGAATTTTACATTGTTTAAATTTCACTTTTTGTCACTAATTGGTTAATATGAGTCTTTTAATATAACTTGAGCTTTATTTCCCTTAAGGGATTTACTCATTCTCCTCTCTCCTCCTTGTCCAAACCAGTAATGTTTAACGATACATAATGTAGGTCTATATGGGATGAAGTAAATTCATGTTAATCCAAATAAATGTATTTGTTAGACAACTCATCAAAAAAAACCCAGATATATTATATAAGCTTGCACTTGTTTTATCATAGCTTAAAAAGAAAATATATTCAATTTAACTAGCAGGGAATTTCTTTATAAAATGTGATGTTTACAGATATCTAATTGAAGACTAGCAAAATAAATAAAATTAAAAATATCAACTACAATGGACTCTAATATTTGATTCCTAGCTTGACAACTTCCACCTAATAAAAGTACCTCCACTATACTACTGACCCCGATGTGATTGACTTTGAACCTATTCTAATCTAGAGCCTCTGCTTATTCAAATATATAGTATATTATTAATCACTTTATAAGCTCATTGTGAGTTCAAAGAAGAGTGCAGTCCATTTGGGCATCTAGGAACACTGTATCCTTGACTGTAGGGTCAACATATTTGTCTCCCACCCAAATATCCATATACTGTTAAGGGGTTTAATACTCTAACACATATTCACAGAACCCAAAAGTATTATTTTATTAGTCATATAAGAATTTTTGAATTTGTATGAGAAATTGGAATAAACATCTTCATTTCTTTTGTTTCAGTGTTCTTATGGAAGCAAACCCTTCAGTGCTAAATAATGCCTGAAATAGCTCATGATAAAAAACTTTATAAGCAAATAGTAACCTTTCTTGAATACATCTGTAATGTATAGTATATACTTTCAAAGAATGTCACCTAGTCATATAATCCAAATCCTTCACTATTAGTAGTTTTTGGCAAATCTCATTTGAACCTGCTCCAATCTGTTAAGTTGTCCTGCATGAAATGTACAAAATACATTATAATATTCTAGGACTGAACTGTCACAAACCCTATATAATGTTATTAAATATTTACATCTTTAGTAGTGATATTTTTATATATAAGAACTAGTTTCCTCATTGCATTGCAAAAAAAAATCATTATGACTTTCTGTAATCCCCAAATCTTTATAATTACAAACTTCTAATAATGCTGAAGAAGAGAAAAATATTGGTACCCTTATTGTGATTTTCCAAAAAAAACCCCATAACTTTTCATTAATTTCACTAAAATGTAAATGCATGTACATTGTTTTATTTAAATAACATACTGAGACTGTACTGCTGAGTACCTCTTCAAACATCTCATCAAGTATAGTATGACAAATATCTTGTCTTTAACTTCAGGTTGACTCTGAGCAATATTGAAACTACCTAAATTTAATGTACTGCTGTTGGCAATGCTTTGAGATATTAACATTTCTATTATAGAGCAACCCCGGGATTCATGAAGCTCGGCACAAGGACGGCGGTAGGCTTGAGCCAACAGTGCGGCGTGAAGATGGCGCAGTAGCGCCAAATGCATATAAATGAAGGTGCGCTGCCGCCACAGTGACTTGCATAGGAAAGGAGCGTGAGTGCATAGGGCGTGTTGAAGTGCCGCACGGGGGCGTGGAAATGGCAGCTGTCGATGTGCAACCTAAAATGCTTGCATATAACAAGTTGCAAGATAGTAATCACATCTGTCAGTGCCTGTGGATACTGAAACGTATGCAAAGCATGCAAAAAAGTTCCTGCGAACACAAAGTGAAGAAGCAAACACAAATGCACTGTAGGGAATAACGGGTCCCTATCCTGCAAACAAATGACATGGAAGACCATGTGGCCGTAGTCCAATGCAGTGTAGATAGCTATACCAAGTGGAAGTGAAACGCATCATATGCTTGTGAGCCGCCAGCAGGTAGGTCCAGCCTAATGGTGACGGTCACCAGCTGACCCATAATGTGAGGGAAGGTACACAGCTGGGCAGATGTGTCCATAACAAAATACATGATAAATGTAAATATCTAGTGATCGTATGTCCGAATCATATCCCACAAGGCATGTAATAGTCACATACAAAAGGTATGTCCGTATTTCACATACCAAATGTGATAGGAAATAGAATAAGCATGTAAACAAAACAGAAGGAGCATATAAACAGCTACAACAATAAGGAAACATGTAGGCTGAAAGGAACAGTATTATCCGTACCGTCGACTGTGGGGACGTGTTGTCCAGTACAGTCGGATATGTGTATGGAATATATCCCATCCTATACATAGGAAAAGGTGGCATCCTACCAATGAGTAGAACAGGCTGCCAAAATCTGGAAATCAGCGGTACAAGCCGAACTTGTCAGGATGTGTCACAGTTGAACAGTAAGTACCCGGGTATACCAACCATGTAATGAAAGTTAAGTATGGGCGTGTACCTATGTGCGTGAGGTATAGCATGTGGAAAGCAAACATGGCAGGGTAGTCCACACAACCATACAGGTACCTGACACATGTAGGGTATTCAATATGTTACTCTGGCCGTGTCATGGGCCAACAACCAAAGTAGTGATGTATGGGGTGTGAGGAATCTGTGTGTGTGTGGGGATGGTTAAGGGTACAATCCTCCAAGGCGATACTGTGTCGTATGCAGAATAGGTGAACCGGAGGTGTATGAGGTAGCAGCAGGTGAAGCTGAAAGAAACACAAACACATGTATAAACAGCTGCAATACAACCAGAAATGCCATACTGTAGAACACAATCCCACAAACATATGAATATTGAAATGTGCGATACAAATGTATAGACATGTCGCCGGCACATACCCACAGATTGGTCCTGATGGAACTGGCCATAACAAATGCCACACACCTGGATGCATAATGGACTACCCAGCATCCCCTCCACATCATACAACCCGCTCCCATACCTGAACATCCACCAAATCCAGCCATACTTGGCCTAGTGGTTTGGTGCAGCCACAGCTACACATAGTGACCACTACGCATATGTAGTAGGTAGTGTCACCCTAGGCAGTTGCAGGAATACACACTATGTATCCCTTGCATGTAAAACCCTCAGCACATTTTTGTAACGCCAAAAAATGTTCGCTATTTCTCTTGTTGTGGATCGGTCCAATTTTTGGATATCCCTCATGGGATACATAAGCTGTGTAAACATTAGAATGGAAGACATGAAGTCCAGTCCTGTAGATATCTGGACACAAGTTGGAATGTGCATTAGAGGTGCACGACACTGGCCAGACATAAATGGTCATGCATAACCTACTACCCAGGATCAAACACCTGCCCATGACGCACGTGTCCCGACACGAATAAGTGGGACAATATACTGCACACATTCGCATAGTGGCACATGGTATAAGGGTGATGAAGGCACTGACATAAACAGGATACCCCTGATCCACTGTGTGAGGGACAATTAATGTGTGTGTAGGTGTGACCTGACCAACAATGGTACAATGCCAAATGTCTTGTGACCGTAGGGAATAACCATGCACCATACTGCATGTAACAGTTGCCTAAAGCAGTCACGTCAGGATAGAATAAACGTAATTCATACAAGAAACAGGCAAACAACAAAAGTGCAAAAGGTATATGGCTTACAGCTAGGAAACAAATGACTGTTCTAAACCTGCAGTGACCGTGGCTATGTGTTGGCCCAAACAATCTGGTGTCCGCAGTAGGGTTGTCATCTGTCCCGCTTTGCGAGGGATAGTCCATCATTGGACAGTTGTGTCCTGACAAAAAACATTTCAAATGGCAAATGTCCTGGGATTATAGGACATAATTATGTCCCATATGTTATGTAATAGTAGCAGAAAATAATTATTGCACTATCTACAATACCTAAATGTTACAAGAAACAGAATAAGCAAATAAACCGCTACAACAATAGGCTTTTATGTAGGTAAATAAGTAAAGTTCTATCCGTTGTACTGACCATGGGTATGTGTCAGCTTGTAAAACCTGGTGTGTTCCGAAAATGTCCCATCTTGGCCATGTGAAAAGGTGCCAACCCTAGTCACTGGAATACAGCACAACCCGTACATATGACAATGTCAACGATACCAATGGTCAGAGCAGTCGCACAATAACTGGCCAGACTCTTAAAAACTCACAAAGCCAGTGCCGTTTGGGGGAAAGGTGTTGAATGAGAATGACTACTTACAACAATGAAGAGTACTAAATGCATTTAACTGCAGACAATTAGTAGTATTACGAATCTGTCAACATGTCCCAAGTTAATAGTACTAATATGGTAGAAGTGTCCGTGATTGTCCCTGAGTTGTCATAGCCTTGTCCCTGTAGACCCGAGTCCCCGAGTATCAGAGAGGTCCGTACACAGAAGTACACCAACCAACTGTCCCAGCTGTTGACTAGACTATTGCATACCTGTAGTGATTTCATAACAGATGTCCAGAATAATATTAATTGTATGTATAAATGAATGAAATAGTCAAATGCGCCGGGTGCAATGGAGTGGCTCATGGAGGTCGGCTAGTACGTAGTTGCGATTTCCAAATAGAGCGTCGTTTGCGTGGAGACATGCGTGAATGGGCGTATCGTTGTTGGACATTGTGCATCATGTCTGGCAGCCCGGCATGTAAAACCTATACGCCACCCATGAGCAGAATGGAGTTCTGCTGTGACAACCCCAAACCGGGAAAAGCAGAAAGACACAACTACATGAAGACAACAATTTGTCAACATACAGTCACAGTAACACAAACACACATCCTATGAACAGTAATAATATGAATGTGTACAGAAACAAACACAGTAGCAGGAATAATAGGCTGCGCATACGAGGAATAGGTGGGATGACACTATCACAACCCAGTTAGCAGCGGCACCCCAGACATGAAAAACTTGCGACATCTGTCCGCTGCATAACGTGCAATATACTGAGCACAAGTTCACCGGAGTGAAGTGTCGGTGTGATAATGACTAAGGCAATAGTATGCTGTTGAAGCAGGGATAAAACCAATACGCATGTGTAAGTATCCATGTCTGGGAAATGTATAGGTTAACTGACACACAGATGTATATATAGATAAAAACGTATATATACACATAGCTATAATAATTTACATGCACAATACGGATATATATATGTCTATATATATATATATATATATATATATATATATATATATATATATATATATATATATATATATACAGACACAAGGATATACTACAGATATATATATAGATAGATATATATATACAAACAACAGGTAGTGATATATACACATACACACAAAACAAACTATATGTCAGTGTAGATATACACATTCACATAAATAGGTTACTTCAAAGCAATTAGGGGTAACATATTTACAGCCCGGGCATTTGTGACTGGGAGGTCCAATAAAGAAATGTTGTACCCCCCACATCGCCCAGCTAGGCTGGACAGACATACAGACAGGCACTACAGATCAATACACTGCCGCCGTCCAAAACACAGGTAGGAAAGGACCAGTGGGAGAGTTCTGCAAGGTCTACACTTTAAACATGGATAACAGTGTCCCTTGCGGGACCCCAAAACTTCAGGTATGAAAGAATCTACCGACACTAATACGAGCAGGATGTAGGTGTACATGGAACAGTAGGTTGTGCAAGTGTGATAATACATGGGTTGACAAAACGTACGACGTGTCCCGAGATGGGGAGAGTGGGCAATGTGTAGGGGTGTGCTCATACCCCAGCTGCGCTCGCAGTGGGTATTTGTCACGACTGCTGTAGAGGGGTGCCAGGTAGGTGGACCATGGGTATGCATTAATGGGCTTAAGTGTGCAGGTGCTGGTTGGCAGAGATGTAGTAGGCCCGCCCAGTGGAAGTCATTAATATTCCCATGTGGGCATAGCATACGCCTACACCTCCCAAACCTGAAGAGCACATCTGCCGGATAGTTTGTAAACCATCGGGGAATACATAGAGGCCTACACAGTGTCGTGTACCCGATTTGCATGGACGTCCATAGTTATGTATCTGAATGTAACAAAGTCCAAATAAACACTGCCAGAACTACTGATATTAGGTGAACAGGTGGCGGAATACAGGTAATGACAGATGACAACATGTATGAGTCATAAGCAGCATGTACTTTGACAAACGTGAATGAATACATATGTTCTGTGACTGTGAATGTGTCTGGTTAATAGAATCAATCATCTAAATGTGTCCCGCAGGGTGTTATGCATTGTTCCTGATACGGTGTTCAGTCACACCCATTGGTATGTGAGTTCTGCTACTGACTGAAAGTGCATAAGTTGCTGACCACCTCAGGTAGATGATAGCATAATAGAAGAGGTTAAACACCACGCCTGAGGACACACCCATCTGGGCAGTTGTGTCTTGCAAAATGACAGTTAGGGCACATGGCCTGTGCATACCTCTCAACTGTCCCTGATTTCACGGACGTCCCTGATTTTGACTCAGATTTTAACCCTGTCCCTCTTAATCCCTCCTAAAACTAGTGACTTTTGGAGGAAAGGTGGAGAATTACACTTAATGAATAATGACAATAATTAAGATTTATCAACATCATTTAGTCCAGAAAATGTGTATTAATTCATATGCTGATTCTGCCAATGTTTCAAGTTAATAGCACTAATATTTTACAAGTTTCCCTGATTTTTCCCTGACTTGTCCCTGATTCTGTTGAGATTTGTCCCCAATTGGTTGAGAGGTCTGGGCCTGTGAGTTTAGGAATGGAGACTATATAGTCTGTGTAGTGGTGTCAGACATCAATTTGTTGTATCAGTAACAGCTACATGTAATAGGAAACGGTATTATCAATGATAATGCTACATGAATAACCTTAATGTATGCAAACCGTGGAGGTCGTCCGTGTACTACTGGCTGTGGGTCAGACCTCTCAACCAATTGGGGACAAACTTCAACAGAATCACGGACAAGTCAAGAAAACACAAGGACAATCATGGACGCATTTAAAATATTAGAGCTATTAACTGGAAACATTGACAGAATCAGAGCATATGAATTAATACACATTTTCTGAAGTAAAAGAAGTTTGTAACTCTTAATTATTGTCAGTATTCATTAAGTGTAATTCACCACCTTTCCACCAAACCTCACCAGTTTTAGGAGGGATTAAAAGGGACAGAGTTAAAATTTGATTCAAAATCAGGGACAGCCCTGAAGATCAGGGACAGTTGAGAGGTATGCTGTGGGTATGTGTTGCCTCAACACATGTGATAGCTCTACTTATAGGGTCTATAGGTCCGCCACCAGTCTGAACGGCCAAAGTGGAACCTGCTCTGTAGAACTGTCACATGTACCAGGGCAGAACATACTTACAGCCATGCATAGTACTGAAATATACATATTGGAGCAAATCAAAGCGTAGTCTAGCAGCAGTACAGTTGCTTATGCTACTACATATGACATATCGACGTGTCAGGTATACAAGACCTGTAACAAGCAACCAGTACAGACACCTACAACACGAGAAGGTCCCCTAATCAGGACAGTTGCAATGGCTAGAGTATTGTCCATACCACTCAACTATCCCTGAATGTCAGGTACGTCCCTGAGTTTGACTGAAAGTCTAACTGTGTCCTTCCTATTCCCTCCTAAATGTAGTGGCTGTTGAAGGAAAGGTGGTGAATTACACTTACTGACTAATGACAATAAGTAAGAGTTATAAACAACTGTTACTTCAGAATATGTGTATTATGTCATATGCTCTGATTCTGTCAATGTGTCAAGTTAATAGCACTCCTTTGTAAAAGTGTCCCTGTTTTTCATGACCTGTCCCTGAGTCTGCAGAAATGTATCCCCGATTGGTGGAGAGTTCTGGTATTGTCACATGTGATGTGTGATGAGGGACTGTCCCATGCAAAGTGGGAAAGGTGTCACTCCTACAGTCTCCCGTCGTGCAATCTGAAAGGTGGTCAACGTGCAGTTGGAATGCGGTAGCATGACTCGGCAGACAGCTGCATTAACAAACTCAAGTCACATGTCAGCAATGCAGAGTATCGGTTCCCATTATCAGGCAGATGGGAGCAGATCATATGAGGAACATGCATATAATATGATTACGTCACTAGACAGGCTGCCGAGTCTGTACAGTTGAATGGCTGCCGTCGCAAAATGGTTACACATACCCGATACTGCAGTCATGTAGTCCGATGTAATACGCATCACAAGGGATTGCACACACTCAGCGTGAGTGACAAATGTAAGCAGAAATGTCGGAGAGCGAGCGGCTGTAAGTGTGTTTGCCTACCAGTATGCCAGTAGTGTCCTGTCAAAGAAATGTGGAGTGTAAACGTGTATAAGGTGCTGTGACCAGAGGTCAGCAGTGCTTAACACTGTGCAAACCCACGCACAACAGCTCCCACCTGCTGGACTGTGCCTTACCCGGTTTGTATCCAAAGGCGTTGGCCTGTCCGCAAACAAAGAACCGCCCTATACACATGATGGTAGACGTACCCTGTGCACATAGCTCATGTGAATTAACAATAGACCATGGCATATGTACAGACAATATACCGCAAACACCATACAGCTCAGACATTCAGCATTATAGCAATGTACTGGCAGATATGTCCGGACCACTGGTGTGTGCATGCCTGGCCATCCTGTGTTTCAGTGTGTGAGCATGCCCAGTATGACTGTTACGCATGTTGTAGACTGACAATACCATCATGTGTGTGATCAAGCAAAGTATGGTCAACTTTATTGCATGTGTCACATGTCCAGATAGTTAGTACCGTGTTACTGACCCCTCCATTCTACACAGACAGGTGACATGCTGTGTCTGCAGGGTAGCTAATGGTCATGTGGCATTGACAGTTGCTACATGTCTGTATAGCGTGGAGGTACATGCAACCACAGTCCTACACAGCACCGTGGGTGGTGCACATGACTCTCACATGTGTAGGTGTGATGGGGGCACAGCCAACAGTTGTACACATCTGCCGCTACTGTACTGGTCTGCCGGGTACTCCATGTCAGTCTGTGGACCTACCTAAATTGCTGGTTGGAGGGATACCAGGGTACGTCAGTTCCCAGCATTAATTAACAGCACAGTGGTGTTGGATGTCTTATTACACATCCTACATCAAACAACCTGGTCTGCTGTCATCTGTGTGTGTCATAGGGGATTGGGGTCAGTCATTGGGCATATCCACAGGCCATCGTATATCATTTGTCTGTATTGGTCCACATCTGTCCAGCTGCATGGAATGTGTGTGGGCTGTACGGACACACATGATGGTCAGCCCATAATCTGCAGTGGGTAGGACACCCTGTGTACTACAGGCTACCATTGTGACCCCCGTATGTGCTACAGAGGTCATGGTGCCACTATGGATGTGTACTGTCTGCTGCCCTAACATTTGGCCACCACGGTCACTTGTATGCTCACATACATACCAGAGCAATGGGTAAATACACAATCTAATACAACTGCCACTTGTTAGGTCAATAGACATACCCTGGTTGTATTACGGACTTGAGGATGGTGCTGGAGTTCTGCCTATGTCGGATGCACACAGTGCACCTCCCATACATGGCCGAGCACAGGTACTGTCATGTTTGGCATCCATTGTACTGTGTGCGGGTCAGAGAGGGGAAATCCGTGGGTAGCTACTATGTCAGTGCATATGCCTTGTGTTGCCTCTTTGCCAAGGGCTTGTCATACTGTGCACGGGCTGTCGCCGACTATGCCCTACTCAGGTAGTTCCTTCACCAAGTCACACTGTGTCTGTACAGGCCTTGGCAGTGGTGTTGGGCTGTGTGGCCCTGCCCCATGCTGTTCCTGCTGCAACTGTTACTGCAGGACAACATTGTGTAGCATAGCAAATAACATAACAACATGTACGCATGTAGCTTGTGACTACTGCAGAGCCCCAACAGATGTGTCCAGATACCAGAACTGTGAACCGAGCATCCCAAACACATGCACATGTATATGTCTTGCCTGTGCATCTGCCTCAGTACGGTGTGAGTGTTCAGATGTGTGTGCATCGCTGATGGGTGTTATAAGCCACTACACCAGTGTTTACCTAGCATCCCCCACTAGGAGACTGCAGGGGATGTCCACATAGGCATTGGTGTGCTACAGCTGTGTCAGATGCCATATATTAGACACATTACAGCTTCCAGGGCAGACAGCACACACATTCAATCTCATGCCCTGGCCATCGCATAGGGCCTAGCTGTTGGAGGGTATGCCCCTGCACTGACTGTAGGCCTTACCCTGCTCCCCAGGTGGTACTACGTGTTCAGGCTATAGCACCCAGTACCCCAGGATACTCATCCATGTGGTCGAACAGATTCATATTGCTGGTCCACTAATCACGTGTGTGGAGGACCTGTACATGCTCACTAGCATGTGTTGACATGGCATCTGTGAACTGGTGCAATACTCTGGATGCAGATGCTTGTGAGATACCCATGATATCACCAGTTGTGCTGTGTGCGGTACCTGTGGCTAGTACACCTAGGACAACACATCCCATGGTATCCACTGTGATGCGTTCTCCTCGGCCTGTCTGCTGTGTTAGGCACAGGTCAACAAGCTGCTGTAGGAGGTCTCTGTCCACCCTATAGTGCTCCAACATCCCCAGCCCATGTAGACCCTGGTAAGTCACCCTCGGTCTATAAAGTCTTATGTCACCCCAGTAAGGGTTGTTCGGCGGCATACACATCCACACTGCCCCAGCCTCCTGCACATGTTGGTATATGCTGCCTGCTGCAGCCCGTGTCATTTGGTTGGACTGTGTCGTGAAATGTCCCTGCAGGTATACACCGGTGGTGTAGTGTGGATGAAACATGTGTGTATGCTGCTTGCTCACATTAATGCATTGTTCATGTGCGGGCTGGCCATGTCATCAGTCGATTGTGCTGATCAACACCTGTTTGTGCAGCCTGGACACCCTGACTACCCCACCACTGCTGTCATCCCTCCCAACGTCACCAGGCAGGTATAGACACACCCCTAGCTTAGGTTTGCTAAGGCAGGAGCAGTCCCGAGGCACAGTTCTGCAATGTACGTACAGTATGCCTGACTCCCCTCCCATGCTGTCAACTATATGTGAGACCTGCACTTGGCTGACTAAACACATACACTCCAGGGACCAGCAGCACACCCTGGTGATAAATGTGATACACTATAGTCAACCTCATCTGCATAGTATAGTCTTCTAATGAATAGTTATATGACCCATACCAAACCTCCAACATATTAACCACTGCTCAGTGTCACTCAGATCCTCACACAACTGGCAACAGGTGCCTTACCATCACCATATTCGATGTCCCATGGTCTGCCCAGCAACAAAATAACCAGTGTCTACACGACTACAACCTGTGGCCCTGCACACCACAGACAACGTGCATTAACACCATGCCATGGCAGATATACACAGATCCCAGGTTATCACATACAGATCATCCAGCACAAATAGTCAATAGTGCTGATGTCCCCAGACATATGTTCACATCTATGTCCACCTCTCCATCTACATATATCACATATATTATTTGTAGACATATATACATGGACATATATATATGTATATATACATACACACATATACATGTACACACATATGTAGATATGGCATTGATATCACAAAAGCGAACCACATGACAGCAATGCATTAGACAGGAATGGAAAGGAAACTACATGTGCCACCGGCATCATGTAGTGTAGTTAATATCAAGGCACGTGTGTTATGTTGCGTCACATGGGTCAGACCGTAGCAGGGGTAAGAGTAGGGCTGCTGACAGTTACTCACCAGACCTATTGGAGACTTTATGTGTTGACAACCCAGTGTCTTGGCAGAATATGCGGGCTGTGGACATTAAATCGGTCAGCAACAAAACAAACTGGACACATCCTGCAGCTAGCCACCCACAGATACCAACACATATGGTATAACTGCCAAACACACACCTGCCATGCCCTGGAATCGAACATCTACCTGTCTAGTCTACCCCACTACAGTATTATGCAGTAACAGAACACACCAAGTTCTGGCATCACTGCACTCCCACAGGCATACTTCTAGGTAGATGAAATCATCCGCAAAGGCAAAGATGCCGATAGGGAATGTATGTAGTGTGAGGCGTCTAAACGCATTACTGTGTCCCCAGGCAGCTGGAAACACACACACAGAGGCACACACCTGGCAGGGCTGGGAGTTGAACATACACCTAACTACCTCATCACACTACAGCATTACGCAGTTACAGAATGCACTACCGAGATTACTGAACACAGCACTCACAGAGGCATACTTCTAGGTGGGTGACATCATCCGCAAAGGCAAAGAAGCCGATAGGGAATGTATGTGGTGTGAGGAGTCTAAAAGCATTACTGTGTCCCCAGGCAGCAGGAAACACACACACACACACACACACACACACACACACACACACACACACACACACACACACACACACACACCTGGCAGGGCTGGGAGTCGAACATACACCTAACTACCTTATTACACTACAGCATTACGCAGTTAAAAAATGCGCTACTGAGATTACTGAACACAGCACTCCCAGAGGCATACTTCTAGGTGGGTGACATCATCCGCAAAGGCAAAGACGCCGATAGGGAATGTATGTGGTGTGAGCCATCTAAAAGCATTACTCTGTCCCCAGGCAGCTGGAAACACACACACACAGGCACACACTTGGCAGGGCTGGGAGTCAAACATACAGCTAACTACCTTATCACACTACAGCATTACGCAGTTACAGAATGCACTACCAAGATTACTGAACACAGCACTCCCAGAGGCATACTTCAAGGTGGATGACATCATCCGCAAAGGCAAGGACGCCGATAGGGAATGTATAGAGAGTGAGCAGTCTGAAAGCATATTACTGTCCCAAGGTAGACATAGACAAACACATGGCAGTGGTGTGCTTGGGGCAACTAAATATCTACGGAGCACTACAACAACACTACATAGATACAGGACGCACCACAGACAGTACACCCTTCAAGACAGTCAACCAGTGTGTTCAATGTAGGCATCCATCATAACGTTGAAAATGGATATCTGTCGCCTGGATGACCACCATCGCTATACAGGATGTCAATGGCCATGCCCATACACAGAGGCACATCAACAACACAAGGCATCATTGGACATGCCCACACGCTTAGTATCACACGTCCGTTCAGAATGTACTGTGTGTCCATCTGCACATTGGCGTACTGCACATGCTCGCACACTTAGCAGTTGAAAAATGGCCATCTTGCATGCACACGGATTCTAAACATGGAAGGGCACAGTATGGTGTTACTGTCCCCATGTACATGAATGCCATTCACATGTACTGACCAGTACACACTCAGGAGCCATCACAGATGTCTCAGGTGCAGATCACAGAGGTACACACTGCAGTCTACAATGTAGCCCTCAGACATCACCATGTCATTGGACCAGTAATACACAGCCATACATTACAACAACACTGTGTGACTCATGACCAGTGGACTGTACATAGGTCTACAGCAACTGTGCAGACTACACATGTACCGACAGGGTTCCATCATGTGTTATGTATTGCAATGATACCACTGTAATAACCAGGTCGGCTCTGGGTCTTACACAGCTGTGACAGATGACTGGCT